>NC_069663.1:310000-490000 GCF_027244095.1 Hemicordylus capensis | reverse complement strand
GTCAACTCGTGAGTCGCTGAGGGGGTTGGTCTACCCGTCTACTCTAACCTTTTAAAGGTATTTCTTACATCCATGTTTTTTGCATCCGTGTAAATACAAAACACAAAGCCCAAAATGATCTGGGGTGCTTTTTAAACTGTTCCTGCAACCACTGAGCATTTTTACTGGTAACTAAAAGCTGAGGGGGCCTACGACTGAAGAGGTGTGTGGCATTTGAATGAAGTTCCCCCCATCTTCTTCTTTACATTTTACAAGCTTATCCAAGCCGATTTTCAAGTGCAGCAAAGGGGGCTTTTCTCTCTGGTGCAACATGCCTCATCTGTTCAGAAACTTCTCGTTTTATCACCACGTGTAAGCTTGCACATGGCAGTTTTTCCTACTCTTTTTCAGTTGCAAAAGCAGGAGAATTTCCCTGGGATTTCCACGTGAGGGGTTGATTTAAGCTCTGTCGATCAGTGCGGTCGTGGTAGCACCTTTAGTACTAACAATATCATAGGAAGGTTTTGGAGAAGCCTTTGCTCAAACAGCATGGAGGGGATAATTCAAGAAGCCGACAGGCGGGAGTAGCGGACAGGGTGTCTACTCACGAGTAAGCTGAGCGGGGTCTACTCAAGAGTAAGCCACCTGTGGGCTCCTCAGGAATGAACTGAGCGGGGTCTACTCGTGAGTAAGGCTACAGTCTCTACTCACGAGTTAACCAATTCGCATGTGTGGCAGCTGGAGTCTACTCGTGAGTCGCTGAGGGGGTTGGTCTACCCGTCTACTCTAACCTTTTAAAGGTATTTCTTACATCCATGTTTTTTGCATCCGCGTAAACACAATTCTGCGTAAACACAAAACACAAAGCCCAAAATGATCTGGGGTGCTTTTTAAACTGTTCCTGCAACCACTGAGCATTTTTACTGGTAACTAAAAGTTGAGGGGCCTACGACTGAAGAGGTGTGTGGCATTTGAATGAAGTTCCCCCCATCTTCTTGTTTACATTTCACAAGCTTATCCAAGCTGATTTTCAAGTGCAGCAAAGGGGGCTTTTCTCTCTGGTGCAACATGCCTCATCTGTTCAGAAACTTCTCGTTTTATCACCACGTGTAAGCTTGCACATGGCAGTTTTTCCTACTCTTTTTCAGTTGCAAAAGCAGGAGAATTTCCCTGGGATTTCCACGTGAGGGGTTGATTTAAGCTCTGTCGATAAGTGCCTTCGTGGTGGCACCTTTAGTACTAACAATATCATAGGAAGGTTTTGGGAGAAGCCTTTACTCAAACAGCATGCAGGGGATTATTCAACAAGCCGACAGGCGTGAGTAGCGGACAGGGTGTCAACTCACGAGTAAGCCAATGGGGGTCTAACGAGTAAGCTTAGCGGGGTCTACTCAAGAGTAAGCCACCCTTGGGCTCCTCAGGAATGAGCTGAGCGGGGTCTACTCGTGAGTAAGGCTGCCAGGGTCTACTCACGAGTAAACCAATTCGCATGTGTGGCAGCTGGGGTCTACTCGTGAGTCGCTGAGGGGGTTGGTCTACCCGTCTACTCTAACCTTTTAAAGGTATTTCTTACATCCATGTTTTTTGCATCCGCGTAAACACAACTGTCCGTAAACACAAAACACAAAGCCCAAAATGATCTGGGGTGCTTTTTAAACTGTTCCTGCCACTACTGGAAACTAAAATCTGAGGGGGCCTACGACTGAAGAGGTGTGTGGCATTTGAATGAAGTTCCCCCCATCTTCTTCTTTACATTTTACAAGCTTATCCAAGCCGATTTTTAAGGGCAGCAAAGCGGGCTTTTCTCTCTGGTGCAACATGCCTCATCTGTTCAGAAACTTCTCGTTTTATCACCACGTGTAAGCTTGCACATGGCAGTTTTTCCTACTCTTTTTCAGTTGCAAAAGCAGGAGAATTTCCCTGTGATTTCCAAGTGAGGGGTTGATTTAAACTCTGTCGATCAGTGCGGTCGTGGTAGCACCTTTAGTACTAACAATATCATAGGAAGGTTTTGGAGAAGCCTTTGCTCAAACAGCATGGAGGGGATAATTCAAGAAGCCGACAGGCGGGAGTAGCGGACAGGGTGTCTACTCACGAGTAAGCTGAGTGGGGTCTACTCAAGAGTAAGCCACCTGTGGGCTCCACAGGAATGAACTGAGCGGGGTCTACTCGTGAGTAAGGCTACCAGTCTCTACTCACGAGTTAACCAATTCGCATGTGTGGCAGCTGGAGTCTACTCGTGAGTCGCTGAGGGGGTTGGTCTACCCGTCTACTCTAACCTTTTAAAGGTATTTCTTACATCCATGTTTTTTGCATCCGCGTAAACACAATTCTGCGTAAACACAAAACACAAAGCCCAAAATGATCTGGGGTGCTTTTTAAACTGTTCCTGCAACCACTGAGCATTTTTACTGGTAACTAAAAGTTGAGGGGCCTACGACTGAAGAGGTGTGTGGCATTTGAATGAAGTTCCCCCCATCTTCTTCTTTACATTTTACAAGCTTATCCAAGCTGATTTTCAAGTGCAGCAAAGGGGGCTTTTCTCTCTGGTGCAACATGCCTCATCTGTTCAGAAACTTCTCGTTTTATCACCACGTGTAAGCTTGCACATGGCAGTTTTTCCTACTCTTTTTCAGTTGCAAAAGCAGGAGAATTTCCCTGGGATTTCCACGTGAGGGGTTGATTTAAGCTCTGTCGATAAGTGCCTTCGTGGTGGCACCTTTAGTACTAACAATATCATAGGAAGGTTTTGGGAGAAGCCTTTGCTCAAACAGCATGGAGGGGATTATTCAAGAAGCCGACAGGCGTGAGTAGCGGACAGGGTGTCTACTCACGGGTAAGCTGAGCGGGGTCTACTCAAGAGTAAACCACCCGTGGGCTCCTCAGGAATGAGCTGCGCGGGGTCTACTCGTGAGTAAGGCTACCAATGTCTACTCACGAGTAAACCAATTCGCATGTGTGGCAGCTGGGGTCTACTCGTGAGTCGATGAGTGGGTTGGTCTACCCGTCTACTCTAACCTTTTAAAGGTATTTCTTACATCCATGTTTTTTGCATCTGCGTAAACACAATTCTGCGTAAACACAAAACACAAAGCCCAAAATGATCTGGGGTGCTTTTTAAACTGTTCCTGCAACCACTGAGCATTTTTACTGGTAACTAAAAGCTGAGGGGGCCTACGACTGAAGAAGTGTGTGGCATTTGAATGAAGTTCCCCCCATCTTCTTCTTTACATTTTACAAGCTTATCCAAGCCGATTTTCAAGTGCAGCAAAGGGGGCTTTTCTCTCTGGTGCAACATGCCTCATCTGTTCAGAAACTTCTCGTTTTATCACCACGTGTAAGCTTGCACATGGCAGTTTTTCCTACTCTTTTTCAGTTGCAAAAGCAGGAGAATTTCCCTGGGATTTCCACGTGAGGGGTTGATTTAAGCTCTGTCGATAAGTGCGTTCGTGGTGTCACCTTTAGTACTTACAATATCATAGGAAGGTTTTGGGAGAAGCCTTTACTCAAACAGCATGCAGGGGATTATTCAACAAGCCGACAGGCGTGAGTAGCGGACAGGGTGTCAACTCACGAGTAAGCCAATGGGGGTCTACTCACGAGTAAGCTGAACGGGGTCTACTCAAGAGTAAGCCACCCTTGGGCTCCCCAGGAATGAGCTGAGCGGGGTCTACTCGTGAGTAAGGCTGCCAGGGTCTACTCACGAGTAAACCAATTCGCATGTGTGGCAGCTGGGGTCTACTCGTGAGTCGCTGAGGGGGTTGGTCTACCCGTCTACTCTAACCTTTTAAAGGTATTTCTTACATCCATGTTTTTTGCATCCGCGTAAACACAACTGTCCGTAAACACAAAACACAAAGCTCAAAATGATCTGGGGTGCTTTTTAAACTGTTCCTGCCACTACTGGTAACTAAAATCTGAGGGGGCCTACGACTGAAGAGGTGTGTGGCATTTGAATGAAGTTCCCCCCATCTTCTTCTTTACATTTTACAAGCTTATCCAAGCCGATTTTCAAGTGCAGCAAAGGGGGCTTTTCTCTCTGGTGCAACATGCCTCATCTGTTCAGAAACTTCTCGTTTTATCACCACGTGTAAGCTTGCACATGGCAGTTTTTCCTACTCTTTTTCAGTTGCAAAAGCAGGAGAATTTCCCTGGGATTTCCACGTGAGGGGTTGATTTAAGCTCTGTCGATAAGTGCGTTCGTGGTGGCACCTTTAGTACTAACAATATCATAGGAAGGTTTTGGGAGAAGCCTTTGCTCAAACAGCATGGAGGGGATAATTCAAGAAGCCGACAGGCGGGAGTAGCGGACAGGGTGTCTACTCACGAGTAAGCCAATGGGGGTCTACTCACAAGTAAGCTGAGTGGGGTCTACTCAAGAGTAAGCCACCCGTTGGCTCCTCAGGAATGAGCTGAGCGGGGTCTACTCATGAGTAAGGCTGCCAGGGTCTACTCACGAGTAAACCAATTCGCATGTGTGGCAGCTAGGGTCTACTCGTGAGTCGCTGAGGGGGTTGGTCTACCCGTCTACTCTAACCTTTTAAAGGTATTTCTTACATCCATGTTTTTTGCATCCGCGTAAACACAATTCTGCGTAAACACAAAACACAAAGCCCAAAATGATCTGGGGTGCTTTTTAAACTGTTCCTGCAACCACTGAGCATTTTTACTGGTAACTAAAAGCTGAGGGGGCCTACGACTGAAGAGGTGTGTGGCATTTGAATGAAGTTCCCCCCATCTTCTTCTTTACATTTTACAAGCTTATCCAAGCTGATTTTCAAGTGCAGCAAAGGGGGCTTTTCTCTCTGGTGCAACATGCCTCATCAGTTCAGAAACTTCTCGTTTTATCACCACGTGTAAGCTTCCACATGGCAGTTTTTCATACTCTTTTTCAGTTGCAAAAGCAGGAGAATTTCCCTGGGATTTCCACATGAGGGGTTGATTTAAGCTCTGTCGATAATTGCGTTCGTGGTGGCACCTTTAGTACTAACAATATCATAGGAAGGTTTTGGGAGAAGCCTTTGCTCAAACAGCATGGAGGGGATTATTCAACAAGCCGACATGCATGAGTAGCGGACAGGGTGTCTACTCACGAGTAAGCCAATGGGGGTCTACTCACGAGTAAGCTGAGCGAGGTCTACTCAAGGGTAAGCCACCCGTGTGCTGCTCTGTAAAAAGCTGAGCGGGATCTACTCGTGAGTAAGGCTGCCAGGGTCTACTCGCGAGTAAACCAATTCGCATGTGTGGCAGCTGGGGTCAACTCGTGAGTCGCTGAGGGGGTTGGTCTACCCGTCTACTCTAACCTTTTAAAGGTATTTCTTACATCCATGTTTTTTGCATCCGTGTAAATACAAAACACAAAGCCAAAAATGATCTGGGGTGCTTTTTAAACTGTTCCTGCAACCACTGAGCATTTTTACTGGTAACTAAAAGCTGAGGGGGCCTACGACTGAAGAGGTGTGTGGCATTTGAATGAAGTTCCCCCCATCTTCTTCTTTACATTTTACAAGCTTATCCAAGCCGATTTTCAAGTGCAGCAAAGGGGGCTTTTCTCTCTGGTGCAACATGCCTCATCTGTTCAGAAACTTCTCGTTTTATCACCACGTGTAAGCTTGCACATGGCAGTTTTTCCTACTCTTTTTCAGTTGCAAAAGCAGGAGAATTTCCCTGGGATTTCCACGTGAGGGGTTGATTTAAGCTCTGTCGATCAGTGCGGTCGTGGTAGCACCTTTAGTACTAACAATATCATAGGAAGGTTTTGGAGAAGCCTTTGCTCAAACAGCATGGAGGGGATAATTCAAGAAGCCGACAGGCGGGAGTAGCGGACAGGGTGTCTACTCACGAGTAAGCTGAGCGGGGTCTACTCAAGAGTAAGCCACCTGTGGGCTCCTCAGGAATGAACTGAGCGGGGTCTACTCGTGAGTAAGGCTACAGTCTCTACTCACGAGTTAACCAATTCGCATGTGTGGCAGCTGGAGTCTACTCGTGAGTCGCTGAGGGGGTTGGTCTACCCGTCTACTCTAACCTTTTAAAGGTATTTCTTACATCCATGTTTTTTGCATCCGCGTAAACACAATTCTGCGTAAACACAAAACACAAAGCCCAAAATGATCTGGGGTGCTTTTTAAACTGTTCCTGCAACCACTGAGCATTTTTACTGGTAACTAAAAGTTGAGGGGCCTACGACTGGAGGTGTGTGGCATTTGAATGAAGTTCCCCCCATCTTCTTGTTTACATTTCACAAGCTTATCCAAGCTGATTTTCAAGTGCAGCAAAGGGGGCTTTTCTCTCTGGTGCAACATGCCTCATCTGTTCAGAAACTTCTCGTTTTATCACCACGTGTAAGCTTGCACATGGCAGTTTTTCCTACTCTTTTTCAGTTGCAAAAGCAGGAGAATTTCCCTGGGATTTCCACGTGAGGGGTTGATTTAAGCTCTGTCGATAAGTGCCTTCGTGGTGGCACCTTTAGTACTAACAATATCATAGGAAGGTTTTGGGAGAAGCCTTTACTCAAACAGCATGCAGGGGATTATTCAACAAGCCGACAGGCGTGAGTAGCGGACAGGGTGTCAACTCACGAGTAAGCCAATGGGGGTCTAACGAGTAAGCTTAGCGGGGTCTACTCAAGAGTAAGCCACCCTTGGGCTCCTCAGGAATGAGCTGAGCGGGGTCTACTCGTGAGTAAGGCTGCCAGGGTCTACTCACGAGTAAACCAATTCGCATGTGTGGCAGCTGGGGTCTACTCGTGAGTCGCTGAGGGGGTTGGTCTACCCGTCTACTCTAACCTTTTAAAGGTATTTCTTACATCCATGTTTTTTGCATCCGCGTAAACACAACTGTCCGTAAACACAAAACACAAAGCCCAAAATGATCTGGGGTGCTTTTTAAACTGTTCCTGCCACTACTGGAAACTAAAATCTGAGGGGGCCTACGACTGAAGAGGTGTGTGGCATTTGAATGAAGTTCCCCCCATCTTCTTCTTTACATTTTACAAGCTTATCCAAGCCGATTTTTAAGGGCAGCAAAGCGGGCTTTTCTCTCTGGTGCAACATGCCTCATCTGTTCAGAAACTTCTCGTTTTATCACCACGTGTAAGCTTGCACATGGCAGTTTTTCCTACTCTTTTTCAGTTGCAAAAGCAGGAGAATTTCCCTGTGATTTCCACGTGAGGGGTTGATTTAAACTCTGTCGATCAGTGCGGTCGTGGTAGCACCTTTAGTACTAACAATATCATAGGAAGGTTTTGGAGAAGCCTTTGCTCAAACAGCATGGAGGGGATAATTCAAGAAGCCGACAGGCGGGAGTAGCGGACAGGGTGTCTACTCACGAGTAAGCTGAGTGGGGTCTACTCAAGAGTAAGCCACCTGTGGGCTCCTCAGGAATGAACTGAGCGGGGTCTACTCGTGAGTAAGGCTACCAGTCTCTACTCACGAGTTAACCAATTCGCATGTGTGGCAGCTGGAGTCTACTCGTGAGTCGCTGAGGGGGTTGGTCTACCCGTCTACTCTAACCTTTTAAAGGTATTTCTTACATCCATGTTTTTTGCATCCGCGTAAACACAATTCTGCGTAAACACAAAACACAAAGCCCAAAATGATCTGGGGTGCTTTTTAAACTGTTCCTGCAACCACTGAGCATTTTTACTGGTAACTAAAAGTTGAGGGGCCTACGACTGAAGAGGTGTGTGGCATTTGAATGAAGTTCCCCCCATCTTCTTCTTTACATTTTACAAGCTTATCCAAGCTGATTTTCAAGTGCAGCAAAGGGGGCTTTTCTCTCTGGTGCAACATGCCTCATCTGTTCAGAAACTTCTCGTTTTATCACCACGTGTAAGCTTGCACATGGCAGTTTTTCCTACTCTTTTTCAGTTGCAAAAGCAGGAGAATTTCCCTGGGATTTCCACGTGAGGGGTTGATTTAAGCTCTGTCGATAAGTGCCTTCGTGGTGGCACCTTTAGTACTAACAATATCATAGGAAGGTTTTGGGAGAAGCCTTTGCTCAAACAGCATGGAGGGGATTATTCAAGAAGCCGACAGGCGTGAGTAGCGGACAGGGTGTCTACTCACGGGTAAGCTGAGCGGGGTCTACTCAAGAGTAAACCACCCGTGGGCTCCTCAGGAATGAGCTGCGCGGGGTCTACTCGTGAGTAAGGCTACCAATGTCTACTCACGAGTAAACCAATTCGCATGTGTGGCAGCTGGGGTCTACTCGTGAGTCGATGAGTGGGTTGGTCTACCCGTCTACTCTAACCTTTTAAAGGTATTTCTTACATCCATGTTTTTTGCATCTGCGTAAACACAATTCTGCGTAAACACAAAACACAAAGCCCAAAATGATCTGGGGTGCTTTTTAAACTGTTCCTGCAACCACTGAGCATTTTTACTGGTAACTAAAATCTGAGGGGGCCTACGACTGAAGAAGTGTGTGGCATTTGAATGAAGTTCCCCCCATCTTCTTCTTTACATTTTACAAGCTTATCCAAGCCGATTTTCAAGTGCAGCAAAGGGGGCTTTTCTCTCTGGTGCAACATGCCTCATCTGTTCAGAAACTTCTCGTTTTATCACCACGTGTAAGCTTGCACATGGCAGTTTTTCCTACTCTTTTTCAGTTGCAAAAGCAGGAGAATTTCCCTGGGATTTCCACGTGAGGGGTTGATTTAAGCTCTGTCGATAAGTGCGTTCGTGGTGGCACCTTTAGTACTTACAATATCATAGGAAGGTTTTGGGAGAAGCCTTTACTCAAACAGCATGCAGGGGATTATTCAACAAGCCGACAGGCGTGAGTAGCGGACAGGGTGTCAACTCACGAGTAAGCCAATGGGGGTCTACTCACGAGTAAGCTGAGTGGGGTCTACTCAAGAGTAAGCCACCCTTGGGCTCCTCAGGAATGAGCTGAGCGGGGTCTACTCGTGAGTAAGGCTGCCAGGGTCTACTCACGAGTAAACCAATTCGCATGTGTGGCAGCTGGGGTCTACTCGTGAGTCGCTGAGGGGGTTGGTCTACCCGTCTACTCTAACCTTTTAAAGGTATTTCTTACATCCATGTTTTTTGCATCCGCGTAAACACAATTCTGCGTAAACACAAAACACAAAGCTCAAAATGATCTGGGGTGCTTTTTAAACTGTTCCTGCAACCACTGAGCATTTTTACTGGTAACTAAAAGCTGAGGGGGCCTACGACTGAAGAGGTGTGTGGCATTTGAATGAAGTTCCCCCCATCTTCTTCTTTACATTTTACAAGCTTATCCAAGCTGATTTTCAAGTGCAGCAAAGGGGGCTTTTCTCTCTGGTGCAACATGCCTCATCAGTTCAGAAACTTCTCGTTTTATCACCACGTGTAAGCTTCCACATGGCAGTTTTTCATACTCTTTTTCAGTTGCAAAAGCAGGAGAATTTCCCTGGGATTTCCACATGAGGGGTTGATTTAAGCTCTGTCGATAATTGCGTTCGTGGTGGCACCTTTAGTACTAACAATATCATAGGAAGGTTTTGGGAGAAGCCTTTGCTCAAACAGCATGGAGGGGATTATTCAACAAGCCGACATGCATGAGTAGCGGACAGGGTGTCTACTCACGAGTAAGCCAATGGGGGTCTACTCACGAGTAAGCTGAGCGAGGTCTACTCAAGGGTAAGCCACCCGTGTGCTGCTCTGTAAAAAGCTGAGCGGGATCTACTCGTGAGTAAGGCTGCCAGGGTCTACTCGCGAGTAAACCAATTCGCATGTGTGGCAGCTGGGGTCAACTCGTGAGTCGCTGAGGGGGTTGGTCTACCCGTCTACTCTAACCTTTTAAAGGTATTTCTTACATCCATGTTTTTTGCATCCGTGTAAATACAAAACACAAAGCCAAAAATGATCTGGGGTGCTTTTTAAACTGTTCCTGCAACCACTGAGCATTTTTACTGGTAACTAAAAGCTGAGGGGGCCTACGACTGAAGAGGTGTGTGGCATTTGAATGAAGTTCCCCCCATCTTCTTCTTTACATTTTACAAGCTTATCCAAGCCGATTTTCAAGTGCAGCAAAGGGGGCTTTTCTCTCTGGTGCAACATGCCTCATCTGTTCAGAAACTTCTCGTTTTATCACCACGTGTAAGCTTGCACATGGCAGTTTTTCCTACTCTTTTTCAGTTGCAAAAGCAGGAGAATTTCCCTGGGATTTCCACGTGAGGGGTTGATTTAAGCTCTGTCGATCAGTGCGGTCGTGGTAGCACCTTTAGTACTAACAATATCATAGGAAGGTTTTGGAGAAGCCTTTGCTCAAACAGCATGGAGGGGATAATTCAAGAAGCCGACAGGCGGGAGTAGCGGACAGGGTGTCTACTCACGAGTAAGCTGAGCGGGGTCTACTCAAGAGTAAGCCACCTGTGGGCTCCTCAGGAATGAACTGAGCGGGGTCTACTCGTGAGTAAGGCTACAGTCTCTACTCACGAGTTAACCAATTCGCATGTGTGGCAGCTGGAGTCTACTCGTGAGTCGCTGAGGGGGTTGGTCTACCCGTCTACTCTAACCTTTTAAAGGTATTTCTTACATCCATGTTTTTTGCATCCGCGTAAACACAATTCTGCGTAAACACAAAACACAAAGCCCAAAATGATCTGGGGTGCTTTTTAAACTGTTCCTGCAACCACTGAGCATTTTTACTGGTAACTAAAAGTTGAGGGGCCTACGACTGGAGGTGTGTGGCATTTGAATGAAGTTCCCCCCATCTTCTTGTTTACATTTCACAAGCTTATCCAAGCTGATTTTCAAGTGCAGCAAAGGGGGCTTTTCTCTCTGGTGCAACATGCCTCATCTGTTCAGAAACTTCTCGTTTTATCACCACGTGTAAGCTTGCACATGGCAGTTTTTCCTACTCTTTTTCAGTTGCAAAAGCAGGAGAATTTCCCTGGGATTTCCACGTGAGGGGTTGATTTAAGCTCTGTCGATAAGTGCCTTCGTGGTGGCACCTTTAGTACTAACAATATCATAGGAAGGTTTTGGGAGAAGCCTTTACTCAAACAGCATGCAGGGGATTATTCAACAAGCCGACAGGCGTGAGTAGCGGACAGGGTGTCAACTCACGAGTAAGCCAATGGGGGTCTAACGAGTAAGCTTAGCGGGGTCTACTCAAGAGTAAGCCACCCTTGGGCTCCTCAGGAATGAGCTGAGCGGGGTCTACTCGTGAGTAAGGCTGCCAGGGTCTACTCACGAGTAAACCAATTCGCATGTGTGGCAGCTGGGGTCTACTCGTGAGTCGCTGAGGGGGTTGGTCTACCCGTCTACTCTAACCTTTTAAAGGTATTTCTTACATCCATGTTTTTTGCATCCGCGTAAACACAACTGTCCGTAAACACAAAACACAAAGCCCAAAATGATCTGGGGTGCTTTTTAAACTGTTCCTGCCACTACTGGAAACTAAAATCTGAGGGGGCCTACGACTGAAGAGGTGTGTGGCATTTGAATGAAGTTCCCCCCATCTTCTTCTTTACATTTTACAAGCTTATCCAAGCCGATTTTTAAGGGCAGCAAAGCGGGCTTTTCTCTCTGGTGCAACATGCCTCATCTGTTCAGAAACTTCTCGTTTTATCACCACGTGTAAGCTTGCACATGGCAGTTTTTCCTACTCTTTTTCAGTTGCAAAAGCAGGAGAATTTCCCTGTGATTTCCACGTGAGGGGTTGATTTAAACTCTGTCGATCAGTGCGGTCGTGGTAGCACCTTTAGTACTAACAATATCATAGGAAGGTTTTGGAGAAGCCTTTGCTCAAACAGCATGGAGGGGATAATTCAAGAAGCCGACAGGCGGGAGTAGCGGACAGGGTGTCTACTCACGAGTAAGCTGAGTGGGGTCTACTCAAGAGTAAGCCACCTGTGGGCTCCTCAGGAATGAACTGAGCGGGGTCTACTCGTGAGTAAGGCTACCAGTCTCTACTCACGAGTTAACCAATTCGCATGTGTGGCAGCTGGAGTCTACTCGTGAGTCGCTGAGGGGGTTGGTCTACCCGTCTACTCTAACCTTTTAAAGGTATTTCTTACATCCATGTTTTTTGCATCCGCGTAAACACAATTCTGCGTAAACACAAAACACAAAGCCCAAAATGATCTGGGGTGCTTTTTAAACTGTTCCTGCAACCACTGAGCATTTTTACTGGTAACTAAAAGTTGAGGGGCCTACGACTGAAGAGGTGTGTGGCATTTGAATGAAGTTCCCCCCATCTTCTTCTTTACATTTTACAAGCTTATCCAAGCTGATTTTCAAGTGCAGCAAAGGGGGCTTTTCTCTCTGGTGCAACATGCCTCATCTGTTCAGAAACTTCTCGTTTTATCACCACGTGTAAGCTTGCACATGGCAGTTTTTCCTACTCTTTTTCAGTTGCAAAAGCAGGAGAATTTCCCTGGGATTTCCACGTGAGGGGTTGATTTAAGCTCTGTCGATAAGTGCCTTCGTGGTGGCACCTTTAGTACTAACAATATCATAGGAAGGTTTTGGGAGAAGCCTTTGCTCAAACAGCATGGAGGGGATTATTCAAGAAGCCGACAGGCGTGAGTAGCGGACAGGGTGTCTACTCACGGGTAAGCTGAGCGGGGTCTACTCAAGAGTAAACCACCCGTGGGCTCCTCAGGAATGAGCTGCGCGGGGTCTACTCGTGAGTAAGGCTACCAATGTCTACTCACGAGTAAACCAATTCGCATGTGTGGCAGCTGGGGTCTACTCGTGAGTCGATGAGTGGGTTGGTCTACCCGTCTACTCTAACCTTTTAAAGGTATTTCTTACATCCATGTTTTTTGCATCTGCGTAAACACAATTCTGCGTAAACACAAAACACAAAGCCCAAAATGATCTGGGGTGCTTTTTAAACTGTTCCTGCAACCACTGAGCATTTTTACTGGTAACTAAAATCTGAGGGGGCCTACGACTGAAGAAGTGTGTGGCATTTGAATGAAGTTCCCCCCATCTTCTTCTTTACATTTTACAAGCTTATCCAAGCCGATTTTCAAGTGCAGCAAAGGGGGCTTTTCTCTCTGGTGCAACATGCCTCATCTGTTCAGAAACTTCTCGTTTTATCACCACGTGTAAGCTTGCACATGGCAGTTTTTCCTACTCTTTTTCAGTTGCAAAAGCAGGAGAATTTCCCTGGGATTTCCACGTGAGGGGTTGATTTAAGCTCTGTCGATAAGTGCGTTCGTGGTGGCACCTTTAGTACTTACAATATCATAGGAAGGTTTTGGGAGAAGCCTTTACTCAAACAGCATGCAGGGGATTATTCAACAAGCCGACAGGCGTGAGTAGCGGACAGGGTGTCAACTCACGAGTAAGCCAATGGGGGTCTACTCACGAGTAAGCTGAACGGGGTCTACTCAAGAGTAAGCCACCCTTGGGCTCCTCAGGAATGAGCTGAGCGGGGTCTACTCGTGAGTAAGGCTGCCAGGGTCTACTCACGAGTAAACCAATTCGCATGTGTGGCAGCTGGGGTCTACTCGTGAGTCGCTGAGGGGGTTGGTCTACCCGTCTACTCTAACCTTTTAAAGGTATTTCTTACATCCATGTTTTTTGCATCCGCGTAAACACAACTGTCCGTAAACACAAAACACAAAGCTCAAAATGATCTGGGGTGCTTTTTAAACTGTTCCTGCCACTACTGGTAACTAAAATCTGAGGGGGCCTACGACTGAAGAGGTGTGTGGCATTTGAATGAAGTTCCCCCCATCTTCTTCTTTACATTTTACAAGCTTATCCAAGCCGATTTTCAAGTGCAGCAAAGGGGGCTTTTCTCTCTGGTGCAACATGCCTCATCTGTTCAGAAACTTCTCGTTTTATCACCACGTGTAAGCTTGCACATGGCAGTTTTTCCTACTCTTTTTCAGTTGCAAAAGCAGGAGAATTTCCCTGGGATTTCCACGTGAGGGGTTGATTTAAGCTCTGTCGATAAGTGCGTTCGTGGTGGCACCTTTAGTACTAACAATATCATAGGAAGGTTTTGGGAGAAGCCTTTGCTCAAACAGCATGGAGGGGATTATTCAACAAGCCGACAGGCGGGAGTAGCGGACAGGGTGTCTACTCACGAGTAAGCTGAGCGGGGTCTACTCAAGAGTAAGCCACCCGTGGGCTCCTCAGGAATGAGCTGAGCGGGGTCTACTCATGAGTAAGGCTGCCAGGGTCTACTCACGAGTAAACCAATCCGCATGTGTGGCAGCTGGGGTCTACTCGTGAGTCGCTGAGGGGGTTGGTCTACCCGTCTACTCTAACCTTTTAAAGGTATTTCTTACATCCATGTTTTTTGCATCCGCGTAAACACAATTCTGCGTATACACAAAACACAAAGCCCAAAATTATCTGGGGTGCTTTTTAAACTGTTCCTGCAACCACTGAGCATTTTTACTGGTAACTAAAAGCTAAGGGGGCCTAAGACTGAAGAGGTGTGTAGCATTTGAATGAAGTTCCCCCCATCTTCTTGTTTACATTTCACAAGCTTATCCAAGCTGATTTTCAAGTGCAGCAAAGGGGGCTTTTCTCTCTGGTGCAACATGCCTCATCTGTTCAGAAACTTCTCGTTTTATCACCACGTGTAAGCTTGCACATGGCAGTTTTTCCTACTCTTTTTCAGTTGCAAAAGCAGGAGAATTTCCCTGGGATTTCCACGTGAGGGGTTGATTTAAGCTCTGTCGATAAGTGCCTTCGTGGTGGCACCTTTAGTACTAACAATATCATAGGAAGGTTTTGGGAGAAGCCTTTACTCAAACAGCATGCAGGGGATTATTCAACAAGCCGACAGGCGTGAGTAGCGGACAGGGTGTCAACTCACGAGTAAGCCAATGGGGGTCTAACGAGTAAGCTTAGCGGGGTCTACTCAAGAGTAAGCCACCCTTGGGCTCCTCAGGAATGAGCTGAGCGGGGTCTACTCGTGAGTAAGGCTGCCAGGGTCTACTCACGAGTAAACCAATTCGCATGTGTGGCAGCTGGGGTCTACTCGTGAGTCGCTGAGGGGGTTGGTCTACCCGTCTACTCTAACCTTTTAAAGGTATTTCTTACATCCATGTTTTTTGCATCCGCGTAAACACAACTGTCCGTAAACACAAAACACAAAGCCCAAAATGATCTGGGGTGCTTTTTAAACTGTTCCTGCCACTACTGGAAACTAAAATCTGAGGGGGCCTACGACTGAAGAGGTGTGTGGCATTTGAATGAAGTTCCCCCCATCTTCTTCTTTACATTTTACAAGCTTATCCAAGCCGATTTTTAAGGGCAGCAAAGCGGGCTTTTCTCTCTGGTGCAACATGCCTCATCTGTTCAGAAACTTCTCGTTTTATCACCACGTGTAAGCTTGCACATGGCAGTTTTTCCTACTCTTTTTCAGTTGCAAAAGCAGGAGAATTTCCCTGTGATTTCCACGTGAGGGGTTGATTTAAACTCTGTCGATCAGTGCGGTCGTGGTAGCACCTTTAGTACTAACAATATCATAGGAAGGTTTTGGAGAAGCCTTTGCTCAAACAGCATGGAGGGGATAATTCAAGAAGCCGACAGGCGGGAGTAGCGGACAGGGTGTCTACTCACGAGTAAGCTGAGTGGGGTCTACTCAAGAGTAAGCCACCTGTGGGCTCCTCAGGAATGAACTGAGCGGGGTCTACTCGTGAGTAAGGCTACCAGTCTCTACTCACGAGTTAACCAATTCGCATGTGTGGCAGCTGGAGTCTACTCGTGAGTCGCTGAGGGGGTTGGTCTACCCGTCTACTCTAACCTTTTAAAGGTATTTCTTACATCCATGTTTTTTGCATCCGCGTAAACACAATTCTGCGTAAACACAAAACACAAAGCCCAAAATGATCTGGGGTGCTTTTTAAACTGTTCCTGCAACCACTGAGCATTTTTACTGGTAACTAAAAGTTGAGGGGCCTACGACTGAAGAGGTGTGTGGCATTTGAATGAAGTTCCCCCCATCTTCTTCTTTACATTTTACAAGCTTATCCAAGCTGATTTTCAAGTGCAGCAAAGGGGGCTTTTCTCTCTGGTGCAACATGCCTCATCTGTTCAGAAACTTCTCGTTTTATCACCACGTGTAAGCTTGCACATGGCAGTTTTTCCTACTCTTTTTCAGTTGCAAAAGCAGGAGAATTTCCCTGGGATTTCCACGTGAGGGGTTGATTTAAGCTCTGTCGATAAGTGCCTTCGTGGTGGCACCTTTAGTACTAACAATATCATAGGAAGGTTTTGGGAGAAGCCTTTGCTCAAACAGCATGGAGGGGATTATTCAAGAAGCCGACAGGCGTGAGTAGCGGACAGGGTGTCTACTCACGGGTAAGCTGAGCGGGGTCTACTCAAGAGTAAACCACCCGTGGGCTCCTCAGGAATGAGCTGCGCGGGGTCTACTCGTGAGTAAGGCTACCAATGTCTACTCACGAGTAAACCAATTCGCATGTGTGGCAGCTGGGGTCTACTCGTGAGTCGATGAGTGGGTTGGTCTACCCGTCTACTCTAACCTTTTAAAGGTATTTCTTACATCCATGTTTTTTGCATCTGCGTAAACACAATTCTGCGTAAACACAAAACACAAAGCCCAAAATGATCTGGGGTGCTTTTTAAACTGTTCCTGCAACCACTGAGCATTTTTACTGGTAACTAAAATCTGAGGGGGCCTACGACTGAAGAAGTGTGTGGCATTTGAATGAAGTTCCCCCCATCTTCTTCTTTACATTTTACAAGCTTATCCAAGCCGATTTTCAAGTGCAGCAAAGGGGGCTTTTCTCTCTGGTGCAACATGCCTCATCTGTTCAGAAACTTCTCGTTTTATCACCACGTGTAAGCTTGCACATGGCAGTTTTTCCTACTCTTTTTCAGTTGCAAAAGCAGGAGAATTTCCCTGGGATTTCCACGTGAGGGGTTGATTTAAGCTCTGTCGATAAGTGCGTTCGTGGTGGCACCTTTAGTACTTACAATATCATAGGAAGGTTTTGGGAGAAGCCTTTACTCAAACAGCATGCAGGGGATTATTCAACAAGCCGACAGGCGTGAGTAGCGGACAGGGTGTCAACTCACGAGTAAGCCAATGGGGGTCTACTCACGAGTAAGCTGAACGGGGTCTACTCAAGAGTAAGCCACCCTTGGGCTCCTCAGGAATGAGCTGAGCGGGGTCTACTCGTGAGTAAGGCTGCCAGGGTCTACTCACGAGTAAACCAATTCGCATGTGTGGCAGCTGGGGTCTACTCGTGAGTCGCTGAGGGGGTTGGTCTACCCGTCTACTCTAACCTTTTAAAGGTATTTCTTACATCCATGTTTTTTGCATCCGCGTAAACACAACTGTCCGTAAACACAAAACACAAAGCTCAAAATGATCTGGGGTGCTTTTTAAACTGTTCCTGCCACTACTGGTAACTAAAATCTGAGGGGGCCTACGACTGAAGAGGTGTGTGGCATTTGAATGAAGTTCCCCCCATCTTCTTCTTTACATTTTACAAGCTTATCCAAGCCGATTTTCAAGTGCAGCAAAGGGGGCTTTTCTCTCTGGTGCAACATGCCTCATCTGTTCAGAAACTTCTCGTTTTATCACCACGTGTAAGCTTGCACATGGCAGTTTTTCCTACTCTTTTTCAGTTGCAAAAGCAGGAGAATTTCCCTGGGATTTCCACGTGAGGGGTTGATTTAAGCTCTGTCGATAAGTGCGTTCGTGGTGGCACCTTTAGTACTAACAATATCATAGGAAGGTTTTGGGAGAAGCCTTTGCTCAAACAGCATGGAGGGGATTATTCAACAAGCCGACAGGCGGGAGTAGCGGACAGGGTGTCTACTCACGAGTAAGCTGAGCGGGGTCTACTCAAGAGTAAGCCACCCGTGGGCTCCTCAGGAATGAGCTGAGCGGGGTCTACTCATGAGTAAGGCTGCCAGGGTCTACTCACGAGTAAACCAATCCGCATGTGTGGCAGCTGGGGTCTACTCGTGAGTCGCTGAGGGGGTTGGTCTACCCGTCTACTCTAACCTTTTAAAGGTATTTCTTACATCCATGTTTTTTGCATCCGCGTAAACACAATTCTGCGTATACACAAAACACAAAGCCCAAAATTATCTGGGGTGCTTTTTAAACTGTTCCTGCAACCACTGAGCATTTTTACTGGTAACTAAAAGCTAAGGGGGCCTAAGACTGAAGAGGTGTGTAGCATTTGAATGAAGTTCCCCCCATCTTCTTGTTTACATTTCACAAGCTTATCCAAGCTGATTTTCAAGTGCAGCAAAGGGGGCTTTTCTCTCTGGTGCAACATGCCTCATCTGTTCAGAAACTTCTCGTTTTATCACCACGTGTAAGCTTGCACATGGCAGTTTTTCCTACTCTTTTTCAGTTGCAAAAGCAGGAGAATTTCCCTGGGATTTCCACGTGAGGGGTTGATTTAAGCTCTGTCGATAAGTGCCTTCGTGGTGGCACCTTTAGTACTAACAATATCATAGGAAGGTTTTGGGAGAAGCCTTTACTCAAACAGCATGCAGGGGATTATTCAACAAGCCGACAGGCGTGAGTAGCGGACAGGGTGTCAACTCACGAGTAAGCCAATGGGGGTCTAACGAGTAAGCTTAGCGGGGTCTACTCAAGAGTAAGCCACCCTTGGGCTCCTCAGGAATGAGCTGAGCGGGGTCTACTCGTGAGTAAGGCTGCCAGGGTCTACTCACGAGTAAACCAATTCGCATGTGTGGCAGCTGGGGTCTACTCGTGAGTCGCTGAGGGGGTTGGTCTACCCGTCTACTCTAACCTTTTAAAGGTATTTCTTACATCCATGTTTTTTGCATCCGCGTAAACACAACTGTCCGTAAACACAAAACACAAAGCCCAAAATGATCTGGGGTGCTTTTTAAACTGTTCCTGCCACTACTGGAAACTAAAATCTGAGGGGGCCTACGACTGAAGAGGTGTGTGGCATTTGAATGAAGTTCCCCCCATCTTCTTCTTTACATTTTACAAGCTTATCCAAGCCGATTTTTAAGGGCAGCAAAGCGGGCTTTTCTCTCTGGTGCAACATGCCTCATCTGTTCAGAAACTTCTCGTTTTATCACCACGTGTAAGCTTGCACATGGCAGTTTTTCCTACTCTTTTTCAGTTGCAAAAGCAGGAGAATTTCCCTGTGATTTCCACGTGAGGGGTTGATTTAAACTCTGTCGATCAGTGCGGTCGTGGTAGCACCTTTAGTACTAACAATATCATAGGAAGGTTTTGGAGAAGCCTTTGCTCAAACAGCATGGAGGGGATAATTCAAGAAGCCGACAGGCGGGAGTAGCGGACAGGGTGTCTACTCACGAGTAAGCTGAGTGGGGTCTACTCAAGAGTAAGCCACCTGTGGGCTCCTCAGGAATGAACTGAGCGGGGTCTACTCGTGAGTAAGGCTACCAGTCTCTACTCACGAGTTAACCAATTCGCATGTGTGGCAGCTGGAGTCTACTCGTGAGTCGCTGAGGGGGTTGGTCTACCCGTCTACTCTAACCTTTTAAAGGTATTTCTTACATCCATGTTTTTTGCATCCGCGTAAACACAATTCTGCGTAAACACAAAACACAAAGCCCAAAATGATCTGGGGTGCTTTTTAAACTGTTCCTGCAACCACTGAGCATTTTTACTGGTAACTAAAAGTTGAGGGGCCTACGACTGAAGAGGTGTGTGGCATTTGAATGAAGTTCCCCCCATCTTCTTCTTTACATTTTACAAGCTTATCCAAGCTGATTTTCAAGTGCAGCAAAGGGGGCTTTTCTCTCTGGTGCAACATGCCTCATCTGTTCAGAAACTTCTCGTTTTATCACCACGTGTAAGCTTGCACATGGCAGTTTTTCCTACTCTTTTTCAGTTGCAAAAGCAGGAGAATTTCCCTGGGATTTCCACGTGAGGGGTTGATTTAAGCTCTGTCGATAAGTGCCTTCGTGGTGGCACCTTTAGTACTAACAATATCATAGGAAGGTTTTGGGAGAAGCCTTTGCTCAAACAGCATGGAGGGGATTATTCAAGAAGCCGACAGGCGTGAGTAGCGGACAGGGTGTCTACTCACGGGTAAGCTGAGCGGGGTCTACTCAAGAGTAAACCACCCGTGGGCTCCTCAGGAATGAGCTGCGCGGGGTCTACTCGTGAGTAAGGCTACCAATGTCTACTCACGAGTAAACCAATTCGCATGTGTGGCAGCTGGGGTCTACTCGTGAGTCGATGAGTGGGTTGGTCTACCCGTCTACTCTAACCTTTTAAAGGTATTTCTTACATCCATGTTTTTTGCATCTGCGTAAACACAATTCTGCGTAAACACAAAACACAAAGCCCAAAATGATCTGGGGTGCTTTTTAAACTGTTCCTGCAACCACTGAGCATTTTTACTGGTAACTAAAATCTGAGGGGGCCTACGACTGAAGAAGTGTGTGGCATTTGAATGAAGTTCCCCCCATCTTCTTCTTTACATTTTACAAGCTTATCCAAGCCGATTTTCAAGTGCAGCAAAGGGGGCTTTTCTCTCTGGTGCAACATGCCTCATCTGTTCAGAAACTTCTCGTTTTATCACCACGTGTAAGCTTGCACATGGCAGTTTTTCCTACTCTTTTTCAGTTGCAAAAGCAGGAGAATTTCCCTGGGATTTCCACGTGAGGGGTTGATTTAAGCTCTGTCGATAAGTGCGTTCGTGGTGGCACCTTTAGTACTTACAATATCATAGGAAGGTTTTGGGAGAAGCCTTTACTCAAACAGCATGCAGGGGATTATTCAACAAGCCGACAGGCGTGAGTAGCGGACAGGGTGTCAACTCACGAGTAAGCCAATGGGGGTCTACTCACGAGTAAGCTGAACGGGGTCTACTCAAGAGTAAGCCACCCTTGGGCTCCTCAGGAATGAGCTGAGCGGGGTCTACTCGTGAGTAAGGCTGCCAGGGTCTACTCACGAGTAAACCAATTCGCATGTGTGGCAGCTGGGGTCTACTCGTGAGTCGCTGAGGGGGTTGGTCTACCCGTCTACTCTAACCTTTTAAAGGTATTTCTTACATCCATGTTTTTTGCATCCGCGTAAACACAACTGTCCGTAAACACAAAACACAAAGCTCAAAATGATCTGGGGTGCTTTTTAAACTGTTCCTGCCACTACTGGTAACTAAAATCTGAGGGGGCCTACGACTGAAGAGGTGTGTGGCATTTGAATGAAGTTCCCCCCATCTTCTTCTTTACATTTTACAAGCTTATCCAAGCCGATTTTCAAGTGCAGCAAAGGGGGCTTTTCTCTCTGGTGCAACATGCCTCATCTGTTCAGAAACTTCTCGTTTTATCACCACGTGTAAGCTTGCACATGGCAGTTTTTCCTACTCTTTTTCAGTTGCAAAAGCAGGAGAATTTCCCTGGGATTTCCACGTGAGGGGTTGATTTAAGCTCTGTCGATAAGTGCGTTCGTGGTGGCACCTTTAGTACTAACAATATCATAGGAAGGTTTTGGGAGAAGCCTTTGCTCAAACAGCATGGAGGGGATTATTCAACAAGCCGACAGGCGGGAGTAGCGGACAGGGTGTCTACTCACGAGTAAGCTGAGCGGGGTCTACTCAAGAGTAAGCCACCCGTGGGCTCCTCAGGAATGAGCTGAGCGGGGTCTACTCATGAGTAAGGCTGCCAGGGTCTACTCACGAGTAAACCAATCCGCATGTGTGGCAGCTGGGGTCTACTCGTGAGTCGCTGAGGGGGTTGGTCTACCCGTCTACTCTAACCTTTTAATGGTATTTCTTACATCCATGTTTTTTGCATCCGCGTAAACACAATTCTGCGTATACACAAAACACAAAGCCCAAAATTATCTGGGGTGCTTTTTAAACTGTTCCTGCAACCACTGAGCATTTTTACTGGTAACTAAAAGCTAAGGGGGCCTAAGACTGAAGAGGTGTGTAGCATTTGAATGAAGTTCCCCCCATCTTCTTCTTTACATTTTACAAGCTTATCCAAGCTGATTTTCAAGTGCAGCAAAGGGGGCTTTTCTCTCTGGTGCAACATGCCTCATCTGTTCAGAAACTTCTCATTTTATCACCACGTGTAAGCTTGCACATGGCAGTTTTTCCTACTCTTTTTCAGTTGCAAAAGCAGGAGAATTTCCCTGGGATTTCCACGTGAGGGGTTGATTTAAGCTCTGTCGATAAGTGCGTTCGTGGTGGCACCTTTAGTACTAACAATATCATAGGAAGGTTTTGGGAGAAGCCTTTGCTCAAACAGCATGGAGGGGATTATTCAACAAGCCGACAGGCGTGAGTAGCGGACAGGGTGTCTACTCACGAGTAAGCCAATGGGGGTCTACTCACAAGTAAGCTGAGTGGGGTCTACTCAAGAGTAAGCCACCCGTTGGCTCCTCAGGAATGAGCTGAGCGGGGTCTACTCATGAGTAAGGCTGCCAGGGTCTACTCACGAGTAAACCAATTCGCATGTGTGGCAGCTAGGGTCTACTCGTGAGTCGCTGAGGGGGTTGGTCTACCCGTCTACTCTAACCTTTTAAAGGTATTTCTTACATCCATGTTTTTTGCATCCGCGTAAACACAATTCTGCGTAAACACAAAACACAAAGCCCAAAATGATCTGGGGTGCTTTTTAAACTGTTCCTGCAACCACTGAGCATTTTTACTGGTAACTAAAAGCTGAGGGGGCCTACGACTGAAGAGGTGTGTGGCATTTGAATGAAGTTCCCCCCATCTTCTTCTTTACATTTTACAAGCTTATCCAAGCTGATTTTCAAGTGCAGCAAAGGGGGCTTTTCTCTCTGGTGCAACATGCCTCATCAGTTCAGAAACTTCTCGTTTTATCACCACGTGTAAGCTTCCACATGGCAGTTTTTCATACTCTTTTTCAGTTGCAAAAGCAGGAGAATTTCCCTGGGATTTCCACATGAGGGGTTGATTTAAGCTCTGTCGATAATTGCGTTCGTGGTGGCACCTTTAGTACTAACAATATCATAGGAAGGTTTTGGGAGAAGCCTTTGCTCAAACAGCATGGAGGGGATTATTCAACAAGCCGACATGCATGAGTAGCGGACAGGGTGTCTACTCACGAGTAAGCCAATGGGGGTCTACTCACGAGTAAGCTGAGCGAGGTCTACTCAAGGGTAAGCCACCCGTGTGCTGCTCTGTAAAAAGCTGAGCGGGATCTACTCGTGAGTAAGGCTGCCAGGGTCTACTCGCGAGTAAACCAATTCGCATGTGTGGCAGCTGGGGTCAACTCGTGAGTCGCTGAGGGGGTTGGTCTACCCGTCTACTCTAACCTTTTAAAGGTATTTCTTACATCCATGTTTTTTGCATCCGTGTAAATACAAAACACAAAGCCAAAAATGATCTGGGGTGCTTTTTAAACTGTTCCTGCAACCACTGAGCATTTTTACTGGTAACTAAAAGCTGAGGGGGCCTACGACTGAAGAGGTGTGTGGCATTTGAATGAAGTTCCCCCCATCTTCTTCTTTACATTTTACAAGCTTATCCAAGCCGATTTTCAAGTGCAGCAAACGGGGCTTTTCTCTCTGGTGCAACATGCCTCATCTGTTCAGAAACTTCTCGTTTTATCACCACGTGTAAGCTTGCACATGGCAGTTTTTCCTACTCTTTTTCAGTTGCAAAAGCAGGAGAATTTCCCTGGGATTTCCACGTGAGGGGTTGATTTAAGCTCTGTCGATCAGTGCGGTCGTGGTAGCACCTTTAGTACTAACAATATCATAGGAAGGTTTTGGAGAAGCCTTTGCTCAAACAGCATGGAGGGGATAATTCAAGAAGCCGACAGGCGGGAGTAGCGGACAGGGTGTCTACTCACGAGTAAGCTGAGCGGGGTCTACTCAAGAGTAAGCCACCTGTGGGCTCCTCAGGAATGAACTGAGCAGGGTCTACTCGTGAGTAAGGCTACAGTCTCTACTCACGAGTTAACCAATTCGCATGTGTGGCAGCTGGAGTCTACTCGTGAGTCGCTGAGGGGGTTGGTCTACCCGTCTACTCTAACCTTTTAAAGGTATTTCTTACATCCATGTTTTTTGCATCCGCGTAAACACAATTCTGCGTAAACACAAAACACAAAGCCCAAAATGATCTGGGGTGCTTTTTAAACTGTTCCTGCAACCACTGAGCATTTTTACTGGTAACTAAAAGTTGAGGGGCCTACGACTGGAGGTGTGTGGCATTTGAATGAAGTTCCCCCCATCTTCTTGTTTACATTTCACAAGCTTATCCAAGCTGATTTTCAAGTGCAGCAAAGGGGGCTTTTCTCTCTGGTGCAACATGCCTCATCTGTTCAGAAACTTCTCGTTTTATCACCACGTGTAAGCTTGCACATTGCAGTTTTTCCTACTCTTTTTCAGTTGCAAAAGCAGGAGAATTTCCCTGGGATTTCCACGTGAGGGGTTGATTTAAGCTCTGTCGATAAGTGCGTTCGTGGTGGCACCTTTAGTACTAACAATATCATAGGAAGGTTTTGGGAGAAGCCTTTACTCAAACAGCATGCAGGGGATTATTCAACAAGCCGACAGGCGTGAGTAGCGGACAGGGTGTCAACTCACGAGTAAGCCAATGGGGGTCTAACGAGTAAGCTTAGCGGGGTCTACTCAAGAGTAAGCCACCCTTGGGCTCCTCAGGAATGAGCTGAGCGGGGTCTACTCGTGAGTAAGGCTGCCAGGGTCTACTCACAAGTAAACCAATTCGCATGTGTGGCAGCTGGGGTCTACTCGTGAGTCGCTGAGGGGGTTGGTCTACCCGTCTACTCTAACCTTTTAAAGGTATTTCTTACATCCATGTTTTTTGCATCCGCGTAAACACAACTGTCCGTAAACACAAAACACAAAGCCCAAAATGATCTGGGGTGCTTTTTAAACTGTTCCTGCCACTACTGGAAACTAAAATCTGAGGGGGCCTACGACTGAAGAGGTGTGTGGCATTTGAATGAAGTTCCCCCCATCTTCTTCTTTACATTTTACAAGCTTATCCAAGCCGATTTTTAAGGGCAGCAAAGCGGGCTTTTCTCTCTGGTGCAACATGCCTCATCTGTTCAGAAACTTCTCGTTTTATCACCACGTGTAAGCTTGCACATGGCAGTTTTTCCTACTCTTTTTCAGTTGCAAAAGCAGGAGAATTTCCCTGTGATTTCCACGTGAGGGGTTGATTTAAACTCTGTCGATCAGTGCGGTCGTGGTAGCACCTTTAGTACTAACAATATCATAGGAAGGTTTTGGAGAAGCCTTTGCTCAAACAGCATGGAGGGGATAATTCAAGAAGCCGACAGGCGGGAGTAGCGGACAGGGTGTCTACTCACGAGTAAGCTGAGTGGGGTCTACTCAAGAGTAAGCCACCTGTGGGCTCCTCAGGAATGAACTGAGCGGGGTCTACTCGTGAGTAAGGCTACCAGTCTCTACTCACGAGTTAACCAATTCGCATGTGTGGCAGCTGGAGTCTACTCGTGAGTCGCTGAGGGGGTTGGTCTACCCGTCTACTCTAACCTTTTAAAGGTATTTCTTACATCCATGTTTTTTGCATCCGCGTAAACACAATTCTGCGTAAACACAAAACACAAAGCCCAAAATGATCTGGGGTGCTTTTTAAACTGTTCCTGCAACCACTGAGCATTTTTACTGGTAACTAAAAGTTGAGGGGCCTACGACTGAAGAGGTGTGTGGCATTTGAATGAAGTTCCCCCCATCTTCTTCTTTACATTTTACAAGCTTATCCAAGCTGATTTTCAAGTGCAGCAAAGGGGGCTTTTCTCTCTGGTGCAACATGCCTCATCTGTTCAGAAACTTCTCGTTTTATCACCACGTGTAAGCTTGCACATGGCAGTTTTTCCTACTCTTTTTCAGTTGCAAAAGCAGGAGAATTTCCCTGGGATTTCCACGTGAGGGGTTGATTTAAGCTCTGTCGATAAGTGCGTTCGTGGTGGCACCTTTAGTACTTACAATATCATAGGAAGGTTTTGGGAGAAGCCTTTACTCAAACAGCATGCAGGGGATTATTCAAGAAGCCGACAGGCGTGAGTAGCGGACAGGGTGTCAACTCACGAGTAAGCCAATGGGGGTCTACTCACGAGTAAGCTGAACGGGGTCTACTCAAGAGTAAGCCACCCTTGGGCTCCTCAGGAATGAGCTGAGCGGGGTCTACTCGTGAGTAAGGCTGCCAGGGTCTACTCACGAGTAAACCAATTCGCATGTGTGGCAGCTGGGGTCTACTCGTGAGTCGCTGAGGGGGTTGGTCTACCCGTCTACTCTAACCTTTTAAAGGTATTTCTTACATCCATGTTTTTTGCATCCGCGTAAACACAACTGTCCGTAAACACAAAACACAAAGCTCAAAATGATCTGGGGTGCTTTTTAAACTGTTCCTGCCACTACTGGTAACTAAAATCTGAGGGGGCCTACGACTGAAGAGGTGTGTGGCATTTGAATGAAGTTCCCCCCATCTTCTTCTTTACATTTTACAAGCTTATCCAAGCCGATTTTCAAGTGCAGCAAAGGGGGCTTTTCTCTCTGGTGCAACATGCCTCATCTGTTCAGAAACTTCTCGTTTTATCACCACGTGTAAGCTTGCACATGGCAGTTTTTCCTACTCTTTTTCAGTTGCAAAAGCAGGAGAATTTCCCTGGGATTTCCACGTGAGGGGTTGATTTAAGCTCTGTCGATAAGTGCGTTCGTGGTGGCACCTTTAGTACTAACAATATCATAGGAAGGTTTTGGGAGAAGCCTTTGCTCAAACAGCATGGAGGGGATTATTCAACAAGCCGACAGGCGGGAGTAGCGGACAGGGTGTCTACTCACGAGTAAGCTGAGCGGGGTCTACTCAAGAGTAAGCCACCCGTGGGCTCCTCAGGAATGAGCTGAGCAGGGTCTACTCGTGAGTAAGGCTGCCAGGGTCTACTCACGAGTAAACCAATTCGCATGTGTGGCAGCTGGGGTCTACTCGTGAGTCGCTGAGGGGGTTGGTCCACCCGTCTACTCTAACCTTTTAAAGGTATTTCTTACATCCATGTTTTTTGCATCCGCGTAAACACAATTCTGCGTATACACAAAACACAAAGCCCAAAATTATCTGGGGTGCTTTTTAAACTGTTCCAGCAACCACTGAGCATTTTTACTAGTAACTAAAAGCTAAGGGGGCCTAAGACTGAAGAGGTGTGTAGCATTTGAATGAAGTTCCCCCCATCTTCTTCTTGACATTTTACAAGCTGATCCAAGCCGATTTTTAAGTGCAGCAAAGCGGGCTTTTCCCTCTGGTGCAACATGCCTCATCAGTTCAGAAACTTCTCGTTTTATCACCACGTGTAAGCTTCCACATGGCAGTTTTTCATACTCTTTTTCAGTTGCAAAAGCAGGAGAATTTCCCTGGGATTTCCACATGAGGGGTTGATTTAAGCTCTGTCGATAATTGCGTTCGTGGTGGCACCTTTAGTACTAACAATATCATAGGAAGGTTTTGGGAGAAGCCTTTGCTCAAACAGCATGGAGGGGATTATTCAACAAGCCGACATGCATGAGTAGCGGACAGGGTGTCTACTCACGAGTAAGCCAATGGGGGTCTACTCACGAGTAAGCTGAGCGAGGTCTACTCAAGGGTAAGCCACCCGTGTGCTGCTCTGTAAAAAGCTGAGCGGGATCTACTCGTGAGTAAGGCTGCCAGGGTCTACTCGCGAGTAAACCAATTCGCATGTGTGGCAGCTGGGGTCAACTCGTGAGTCGCTGAGGGGGTTGGTCTACCCGTCTACTCTAACCTTTTAAAGGTATTTCTTACATCCATGTTTTTTGCATCCGTGTAAATACAAAACACAAAGCCAAAAATGATCTGGGGTGCTTTTTAAACTGTTCCTGCAACCACTGAGCATTTTTACTGGTAACTAAAAGCTGAGGGGGCCTACGACTGAAGAGGTGTGTGGCATTTGAATGAAGTTCCCCCCATCTTCTTCTTTACATTTTACAAGCTTATCCAAGCCGATTTTCAAGTGCAGCAAAGGGGGCTTTTCTCTCTGGTGCAACATGCCTCATCTGTTCAGAAACTTCTCGTTTTATCACCACGTGTAAGCTTGCACATGGCAGTTTTTCCTACTCTTTTTCAGTTGCAAAAGCAGGAGAATTTCCCTGGGATTTCCACGTGAGGGGTTGATTTAAGCTCTGTCGATCAGTGCGGTCGTGGTAGCACCTTTAGTACTAACAATATCATAGGAAGGTTTTGGAGAAGCCTTTGCTCAAACAGCATGGAGGGGATAATTCAAGAAGCCGACAGGCGGGAGTAGCGGACAGGGTGTCTACTCACGAGTAAGCTGAGCGGGGTCTACTCAAGAGTAAGCCACCTGTGGGCTCCTCAGGAATGAACTGAGCGGGGTCTACTCGTGAGTAAGGCTACAGTCTCTACTCACGAGTTAACCAATTCGCATGTGTGGCAGCTGGAGTCTACTCGTGAGTCGCTGAGGGGGTTGGTCTACCCGTCTACTCTAACCTTTTAAAGGTATTTCTTACATCCATGTTTTTTGCATCCGCGTAAACACAACTGTCCGTAAACACAAAACACAAAGCCCAAAATGATCTGGGGTGCTTTTTAAACTGTTCCTGCCACTACTGGAAACTAAAATCTGAGGGGGCCTACGACTGAAGAGGTGTGTGGCATTTGAATGAAGTTCCCCCCATCTTCTTCTTTACATTTTACAAGCTTATCCAAGCCGATTTTTAAGGGCAGCAAAGCGGGCTTTTCTCTCTGGTGCAACATGCCTCATCTGTTCAGAAACTTCTCGTTTTATCACCACGTGTAAGCTTGCACATGGCAGTTTTTCCTACTCTTTTTCAGTTGCAAAAGCAGGAGAATTTCCCTGTGATTTCCACGTGAGGGGTTGATTTAAACTCTGTCGATCAGTGCGGTCGTGGTAGCACCTTTAGTACTAACAATATCATAGGAAGGTTTTGGAGAAGCCTTTGCTCAAACAGAATGGAGGGGATAATTCAAGAAGCCGACAGGCGGGAGTAGCGGACAGGGTGTCTACTCACGAGTAAGCTGAGTGGGGTCTACTCAAGAGTAAGCCACCTGTGGGCTCCTCAGGAATGAACTGAGCGGGGTCTACTCGTGAGTAAGGCTACCAGTCTCTACTCACGAGTTAACCAATTCGCATGTGTGGCAGCTGGAGTCTACTCGTGAGTCGCTGAGGGGGTTGGTCTACCCGTCTACTCTAACCTTTTAAAGGTATTTCTTACATCCATGTTTTTTGCATCCGCGTAAACACAATTCTGCGTATACACAAAACACAAAGCCCAAAATGATCTGGGGTGCTTTTTAAACTGTTCCTGCAACCACTGAGCATTTTTACTGGTAACTAAAAGTTGAGGGGCCTACGACTGAAGAGGTGTGTGGCATTTGAATGAAGTTCCCCCCATCTTCTTCTTTACATTTTACAAGCTTATCCAAGCTGATTTTCAAGTGCAGCAAAGGGGGCTTTTCTCTCTGGTGCAACATGCCTCATCTGTTCAGAAACTTCTCGTTTTATCACCACGTGTAAGCTTGCACATGGCAGTTTTTCCTACTCTTTTTCAGTTGCAAAAGCAGGAGAATTTCCCTGGGATTTCCACGTGAGGGGTTGATTTAAGCTCTGTCGATAAGTGCCTTCGTGGTGGCACCTTTAGTACTAACAATATCATAGGAAGGTTTTGGGAGAAGCCTTTGCTCAAACAGCATGGAGGGGATTATTCAAGAAGCCGACAGGCGTGAGTAGCGGACAGGGTGTCTACTCACGGGTAAGCTGAGCGGGGTCTACTCAAGAGTAAACCACCCGTGGGCTCCTCAGGAATGAGCTGAGCAGGGTCTACTCGTGAGTAAGGCTGCCAGGGTCTACTCACGAGTAAACCAATTCGCATGTGTGGCAGCTGGGGTCTACTCGTGAGTCGCTGAGGGGGTTGGTCCACCCGTCTACTCTAACCTTTTAAAGGTATTTCTTACATCCATGTTTTTTGCATCCGCGTAAACACAACTGTCCGTAAACACAAAACACAAAGCCCAAAATGATCTGGGGTGCTTTTTAAACTGTTCCTGCCACTACTGGTAACTAAAATCTGAGGGGGCCTACGACTGAAGAGGTGTGTGGCATTTGAATGAAGTTCCCCCCATCTTCTTCTTTACATTTTACAAGCTTATCCAAGCCGATTTTCAAGTGCAGCAAAGGGGGCTTTTCTCTCTGGTGCAACATGCCTCATCTGTTCAGAAACTTCTCGTTTTATCACCACGTGTAAGCTTGCACATGGCAGTTTTTCCTACTCTTTTTCAGTTGCAAAAGCAGGAGAATTTCCCTGGGATTTCCACGTGAGGGGTTGATTTAAGCTCTGTCGATAAGTGCGTTCGTGGTGGCACCTTTAGTACTTACAATATCATAGGAAGGTTTTGGGAGAAGCCTTTACTCAAACAGCATGCAGGGGATTATTCAACAAGCCGACAGGCGAGAGTAGCGGACAGGGTGTCAACTCACGAGTAAGCCAATGGGGGTCTACTCACGAGTAAGCCAATGGGGGTCTACTCAAGAGTAAGCCACCCTTGGGCTCCTCAGGAATGAGCTGAGCGGGGTCTACTCGTGAGTAAGGCTGCCAGGGTCTACTCACGAGTAAACCAATTCGCATGTGTGGCAGCTGGGGTCTACTCGTGAGTCGCTGAGGGGGTTGGTCTACCCGTCTACTCTAACCTTTTAAAGGTATTTCTTACATCCATGTTTTTTGCATCCGCGTAAACACAACTGTCCGTAAACACAAAACACAAAGCTCAAAATGATCTGGGGTGCTTTTTAAACTGTTCCTGCCACTACTGGTAACTAAAATCTGAGGGGGCCTACGACTGAAGAGGTGTGTGGCATTTGAATGAAGTTCCCCCCATCTTCTTCTTTACATTTTACAAGCTTATCCAAGCCGATTTTCAAGTGCAGCAAAGGGGGCTTTTCTCTCTGGTGCAACATGCCTCATCTGTTCGGAAACTTCTCGTTTTATCACCACGTGTAAGCTTGCACATGGCAGTTTTTCCTACTCTTTTTCAGTTGCAAAAGCAGGAGAATTTCCCTGGGATTTCCACGTGAGGGGTTGATTTAAGCTCTGTCGATAAGTGCGTTCGTGGTGGCACCTTTCGTACTAACAATATCATAGGAAGGTTTTGGGAGAAGCCTTTGCTCAAACAGCATGGAGGGGATTATTCAACAAGCCGACAGGCGGGAGTAGCGGACAGGGTGTCTACTCACGAGTAAGCTGAGCGGGGTCTACTCAAGAGTAAGCCACCCGTGGGCTCCTCAGGAATGAGCTGAGCGGGGTCTACTCATGAGTAAGGCTGCCAGGGTCTACTCACGAGTAAACCAATCCGCATGTGTGGCAGCTGGGGTCTACTCGTGAGTCGCTGAGGGGGTTGGTCTACCCGTCTACTCTAACCTTTTAAAGGTATTTCTTACATCCATGTTTTTTGCATCCGCGTAAACACAATTCTGCGTATACACAAAACACAAAGCCAAAAATTATCTGGGGTGCTTTTTAAACTGTTCCTGCAACCACTGAGCATTTTTACTGGTAACTAAAAGCTAAGGGGGCCTAAGACTGAAGAGGTGTGTAGCATTTGAATGAAGTTCCCCCCATCTTCTTCTTGACATTTTACAAGCTGATCCAAGCCGATTTTTAAGTGCAGCAAAGCGGGCTTTTCCCTCTGGTGCAACATGCCTCATCTGTTCAGAAACTTCTCGTTTTATCACCACGTGTAAGCTTGCACATGGCAGTTTTTCCTACTCTTTTTCAGTTGCAAAAGCAGGAGAATTTCCCTGGGATTTCCACGTGAGGGGTTGATTTAAGCTCTGTCGATAAGTGCGTTCGTGGTGGCACCTTTAGTACTAACAATATCATAGGAAGGTTTTGGGAGAAGCCTTTACTCAAACAGCATTCAGGGGATTATTCAACAAGCCGACAGGCGTGAGTAGCGGACAGGGTGTCAACTCACGAGTAAGCCAATGGGGGTCTAACGAGTAAGCTGAGCGGGGTCTACTCAAGAGTAAGCCACCCTTGGGCTCTTCAGGAATGAGCTGAGCAGGGTCTACTCGTGAGTAAGGCTGCCAGGGTCTACTCACGAGTAAACCAATTCGCATGTGTGGCAGCTGGGGTCTACTCGTGAGTCGCTGAGGGGGTTGGTCCACCCGTCTACTCTAACCTTTTAAAGGTATTTCTTACATCCATGTTTTTTGCATCCGCGTAAACACAACTGTCCGTAAACACAAAACACAAAGCCCAAAATGATCTGGGGTGCTTTTTAAACTGTTCCTGCCACTACTGGTAACTAAAATCTGAGGGGGCCTACGACTGAAGAGGTGTGTGGCATTTGAATGAAGTTCCCCCCATCTTCTTCTTTACATTTTACAAGCTTATCCAAGCCGATTTTCAAGTGCAGCAAAGGGGGCTTTTCTCTCTGGTGCAACATGCCTCATCTGTTCAGAAACTTCTCGTTTTATCACCACGTGTAAGCTTGCACATGGCAGTTTTTCCTACTCTTTTTCAGTTGCAAAAGCAGGAGAATTTCCCTGGGATTTCCACGTGAGGGGTTGATTTAAGCTCTGTCGATAAGTGCGTTCGTGGTGGCACCTTTAGTACTTACAATATCATAGGAAGGTTTTGGGAGAAGCCTTTACTCAAACAGCATGCAGGGGATTATTCAACAAGCCGACAGGCGTGAGTAGCGGACAGGGTGTCAACTCACGAGTAAGCCAATGGGGGTCTACTCACGAGTAAGCTGAACGGGGTCTACTCAAGAGTAAGCCACCCTTGGGCTCCTCAGGAATGAGCTGAGCGGGGTCTACTCGTGAGTAAGGCTGCCAGGGTCTACTCACGAGTAAACCAATTCGCATGTGTGGCAGCTGGGGTCTACTCGTGAGTCGCTGAGGGGGTTGGTCTAGCCGTCTACTCTAACCTTTTAAAGGTATTTCTTACATCCATGTTTTTTGCATCCGCGTAAACACAACTGTCCGTAAACACAAAACACAAAGCTCAAAATGATCTGGGGTGCTTTTTAAACTGTTCCTGCCACTACTGGTAACTAAAATCTGAGGGGGCCTACGACTGAAGAGGTGTGTGGCATTTGAATGAAGTTCCCCCCATCTTCTTCTTTACATTTTACAAGCTTATCCAAGCCGATTTTCAAGTGCAGCAAAGGGGGCTTTTCTCTCTGGTGCAACATGCCTCATCTGTTCAGAAACTTCTCGTTTTATCACCACGTGTAGGCTTGCACATGGCAGTTTTTCCTACTCTTTTTCAGTTGCAAAAGCAGGAGAATTTCCCTGGGATTTCCACGTGAGGGGTTGATTTAAGCTCTGTCGATAAGTGCGTTCGTGGTGGCACCTTTAGTACTAACAATATCATAGGAAGGTTTTGGGAGAAGCCTTTGCTCAAACAGCATGGAGGGGATTATTCAACAAGCCGACAGGCGGGAGTAGCGGACAGGGTGTCTACTCACGAGTAAGCTGAGCGGGGTCTACTCAAGAGTAAGCCACCCGTGGGCTCCTCAGGAATGAGCTGAGCGGGGTCTACTCATGAGTAAGGCTGCCAGGGTCTACTCACGAGTAAACCAATCCGCATGTGTGGCAGCTGGGGTCTACTCGTGAGTCGCTGAGGGGGTTGGTCTACCCGTCTACTCTAACCTTTTAAAGGTATTTCTTACATCCATGTTTTTTGCATCCGCGTAAACACAATTCTGCGTATACACAAAACACAAAGCCCAAAATTATCTGGGGTGCTTTTTAAACTGTTCCTGCAACCACTGAGCATTTTTACTGGTAACTAAAAGCTAAGGGGGCCTAAGACTGAAGAGGTGTGTAGCATTTGAATGAAGTTCCCCCCATCTTCTTCTTGACATTTTACAAGCTGATCCAACCCGATTTTTAAGTGCAGCAAAGCGGGCTTTTCCCTCTGGTGCAACATGCCTCATCTGTTCAGAAACTTCTCGTTTTATCACCACGTGTAAGCTTGCACATGGCAGTTTTTCCTACTCTTTTTCAGTTGCAAAAGCAGGAGAATTTCCCTGGGATTTCCACGTGAGGGGTTGATTTAAGCTCTGTCGATAAGTGCGTTCGTGGTGGCACCTTTAGTACTAACAATATCATAGGAAGGTTTTGGGAGAAGCCTTTACTCAAACAGCATTCAGGGGATTATTCAACAAGCCGACAGGCGTGAGTAGCGGACAGGGTGTCAACTCACGAGTAAGCCAATGGGGGTCTAACGAGTAAGCTGAGCGGGGTCTACTCAAGAGTAAGCCACCCTTGGGCTCCTCAGGAATGAGCTGAGCGGGGTCTACTCGTGAGTAAGGCTGCCAGGGTCTACTCACGAGTAAACCAATTCGCATGTGTGGCAGCTGGGGTCTACTCGTGAGTCGCTGAGGGGGTTGGTCCACCCGTCTACTCTAACCTTTTAAAGGTATTTCTTACATCCATGTTTTTTGCATCCGCGTAAACACAACTGTCCGTAAACACAAAACACAAAGCCCAAAATGATCTGGGGTGCTTTTTAAACTGTTCCTGCCACTACTGGTAACTAAAATCTGAGGGGGCCTACGACTGAAGAGGTGTGTGGCATTTGAATGAAGTTCCCCCCATCTTCTTCTTTACATTTTACAAGCTTATCCAAGCCGATTTTCAAGTGCAGCAAAGGGGGCTTTTCTCTCTGGTGCAACATGCCTCATCTGTTCAGAAACTTCTCGTTTTATCACCACGTGTAAGCTTGCACATGGCAGTTTTTCCTACTCTTTTTCAGTTGCAAAAGCAGGAGAATTTCCCTGGGATTTCCACGTGAGGGGTTGATTTAAGCTCTGTCGATAAGTGCGTTCGTGGTGGCACCTTTAGTACTAACAATATCATAGGAAGGTTTTGGGAGAAGCCTTTGCTCAAACAGCATGGAGGGGATTATTCAACAAGCCGACAGGCGGGAGTAGCGGACAGGGTGTCTACTCACGAGTAAGCTGAGCGGGGTCTACTCAAGAGTAAGCCACCCGTGGGCTCCTCAGGAATGAGCTGAGCAGGGTCTACTCGTGAGTAAGGCTGCCAGGGTCTACTCACGAGTAAACCAATTCGCATGTGTGGCAGCTGGGGTCTACTCGTGAGTCGCTGAGGGGGTTGGTCCACCCGTCTACTCTAACCTTTTAAAGGTATTTCTTACATCCATGTTTTTTGCATCCGCGTAAACACAATTCTGCGTATACACAAAACACAAAGCCCAAAATTATCTGGGGTGCTTTTTAAACTGTTCCAGCAACCACTGAGCATTTTTACTAGTAACTAAAAGCTAAGGGGGCCTAAGACTGAAGAGGTGTGTAGCATTTGAATGAAGTTCCCCCCATCTTCTTCTTGACATTTTACAAGCTGATCCAAGCCGATTTTTAAGTGCAGCAAAGCGGGCTTTTCCCTCTGGTGCAACATGCCTCATCAGTTCAGAAACTTCTCGTTTTATCACCACGTGTAAGCTTCCACATGGCAGTTTTTCATACTCTTTTTCAGTTGCAAAAGCAGGAGAATTTCCCTGGGATTTCCACATGAGGGGTTGATTTAAGCTCTGTCGATAATTGCGTTCGTGGTGGCACCTTTAGTACTAACAATATCATAGGAAGGTTTTGGGAGAAGCCTTTGCTCAAACAGCATGGAGGGGATTATTCAACAAGCCGACATGCATGAGTAGCGGACAGGGTGTCTACTCACGAGTAAGCCAATGGGGGTCTACTCACGAGTAAGCTGAGCGAGGTCTACTCAAGGGTAAGCCACCCGTGTGCTGCTCTGTAAAAAGCTGAGCGGGATCTACTCGTGAGTAAGGCTGCCAGGGTCTACTCGCGAGTAAACCAATTCGCATGTGTGGCAGCTGGGGTCAACTCGTGAGTCGCTGAGGGGGTTGGTCTACCCGTCTACTCTAACCTTTTAAAGGTATTTCTTACATCCATGTTTTTTGCATCCGTGTAAATACAAAACACAAAGCCAAAAATGATCTGGGGTGCTTTTTAAACTGTTCCTGCAACCACTGAGCATTTTTACTGGTAACTAAAAGCTGAGGGGGCCTACGACTGAAGAGGTGTGTGGCATTTGAATGAAGTTCCCCCCATCTTCTTCTTTACATTTTACAAGCTTATCCAAGCCGATTTTCAAGTGCAGCAAAGGGGGCTTTTCTCTCTGGTGCAACATGCCTCATCTGTTCAGAAACTTCTCGTTTTATCACCACGTGTAAGCTTGCACATGGCAGTTTTTCCTACTCTTTTTCAGTTGCAAAAGCAGGAGAATTTCCCTGGGATTTCCACGTGAGGGGTTGATTTAAGCTCTGTCGATCAGTGCGGTCGTGGTAGCACCTTTAGTACTAACAATATCATAGGAAGGTTTTGGAGAAGCCTTTGCTCAAACAGCATGGAGGGGATAATTCAAGAAGCCGACAGGCGGGAGTAGCGGACAGGGTGTCTACTCACGAGTAAGCTGAGCGGGGTCTACTCAAGAGTAAGCCACCTGTGGGCTCCTCAGGAATGAACTGAGCGGGGTCTACTCGTGAGTAAGGCTACAGTCTCTACTCACGAGTTAACCAATTCGCATGTGTGGCAGCTGGAGTCTACTCGTGAGTCGCTGAGGGGGTTGGTCTACCCGTCTACTCTAACCTTTTAAAGGTATTTCTTACATCCATGTTTTTTGCATCCGCGTAAACACAACTGTCCGTAAACACAAAACACAAAGCCCAAAATGATCTGGGGTGCTTTTTAAACTGTTCCTGCCACTACTGGAAACTAAAATCTGAGGGGGCCTACGACTGAAGAGGTGTGTGGCATTTGAATGAAGTTCCCCCCATCTTCTTCTTTACATTTTACAAGCTTATCCAAGCCGATTTTTAAGGGCAGCAAAGCGGGCTTTTCTCTCTGGTGCAACATGCCTCATCTGTTCAGAAACTTCTCGTTTTATCACCACGTGTAAGCTTGCACATGGCAGTTTTTCCTACTCTTTTTCAGTTGCAAAAGCAGGAGAATTTCCCTGTGATTTCCACGTGAGGGGTTGATTTAAACTCTGTCGATCAGTGCGGTCGTGGTAGCACCTTTAGTACTAACAATATCATAGGAAGGTTTTGGAGAAGCCTTTGCTCAAACAGCATGGAGGGGATAATTCAAGAAGCCGACAGGCGGGAGTAGCGGACAGGGTGTCTACTCACGAGTAAGCTGAGTGGGGTCTACTCAAGAGTAAGCCACCTGTGGGCTCCTCAGGAATGAACTGAGCGGGGTCTACTCGTGAGTAAGGCTACCAGTCTCTACTCACGAGTTAACCAATTCGCATGTGTGGCAGCTGGAGTCTACTCGTGAGTCGCTGAGGGGGTTGGTCTACCCGTCTACTCTAACCTTTTAAAGGTATTTCTTACATCCATGTTTTTTGCATCCGCGTAAACACAATTCTGCGTATACACAAAACACAAAGCCCAAAATGATCTGGGGTGCTTTTTAAACTGTTCCTGCAACCACTGAGCATTTTTACTGGTAACTAAAAGTTGAGGGGCCTACGACTGAAGAGGTGTGTGGCATTTGAATGAAGTTCCCCCCATCTTCTTCTTTACATTTTACAAGCTTATCCAAGCTGATTTTCAAGTGCAGCAAAGGGGGCTTTTCTCTCTGGTGCAACATGCCTCATCTGTTCAGAAACTTCTCGTTTTATCACCACGTGTAAGCTTGCACATGGCAGTTTTTCCTACTCTTTTTCAGTTGCAAAAGCAGGAGAATTTCCCTGGGATTTCCACGTGAGGGGTTGATTTAAGCTCTGTCGATAAGTGCCTTCGTGGTGGCACCTTTAGTACTAACAATATCATAGGAAGGTTTTGGGAGAAGCCTTTGCTCAAACAGCATGGAGGGGATTATTCAAGAAGCCGACAGGCGTGAGTAGCGGACAGGGTGTCTACTCACGGGTAAGCTGAGCGGGGTCTACTCAAGAGTAAACCACCCGTGGGCTCCTCAGGAATGAGCTGAGCAGGGTCTACTCGTGAGTAAGGCTGCCAGGGTCTACTCACGAGTAAACCAATTCGCATGTGTGGCAGCTGGGGTCTACTCGTGAGTCGCTGAGGGGGTTGGTCCACCCGTCTACTCTAACCTTTTAAAGGTATTTCTTACATCCATGTTTTTTGCATCCGCGTAAACACAACTGTCCGTAAACACAAAACACAAAGCCCAAAATGATCTGGGGTGCTTTTTAAACTGTTCCTGCCACTACTGGTAACTAAAATCTGAGGGGGCCTACGACTGAAGAGGTGTGTGGCATTTGAATGAAGTTCCCCCCATCTTCTTCTTTACATTTTACAAGCTTATCCAAGCCGATTTTCAAGTGCAGCAAAGGGGGCTTTTCTCTCTGGTGCAACATGCCTCATCTGTTCAGAAACTTCTCGTTTTATCACCACGTGTAAGCTTGCACATGGCAGTTTTTCCTACTCTTTTTCAGTTGCAAAAGCAGGAGAATTTCCCTGGGATTTCCACGTGAGGGGTTGATTTAAGCTCTGTCGATAAGTGCGTTCGTGGTGGCACCTTTAGTACTTACAATATCATAGGAAGGTTTTGGGAGAAGCCTTTACTCAAACAGCATGCAGGGGATTATTCAACAAGCCGACAGGCGTGAGTAGCGGACAGGGTGTCAACTCACGAGTAAGCCAATGGGGGTCTACTCACGAGTAAGCCAATGGGGGTCTACTCAAGAGTAAGCCACCCTTGGGCTCCTCAGGAATGAGCTGAGCGGGGTCTACTCGTGAGTAAGGCTGCCAGGGTCTACTCACGAGTAAACCAATTCGCATGTGTGGCAGCTGGGGTCTACTCGTGAGTCGCTGAGGGGGTTGGTCTACCCGTCTACTCTAACCTTTTAAAGGTATTTCTTACATCCATGTTTTTTGCATCCGCGTAAACACAACTGTCCGTAAACACAAAACACAAAGCTCAAAATGATCTGGGGTGCTTTTTAAACTGTTCCTGCCACTACTGGTAACTAAAATCTGAGGGGGCCTACGACTGAAGAGGTGTGTGGCATTTGAATGAAGTTCCCCCCATCTTCTTCTTTACATTTTACAAGCTTATCCAAGCCGATTTTCAAGTGCAGCAAAGGGGGCTTTTCTCTCTGGTGCAACATGCCTCATCTGTTCGGAAACTTCTCGTTTTATCACCACGTGTAAGCTTGCACATGGCAGTTTTTCCTACTCTTTTTCAGTTGCAAAAGCAGGAGAATTTCCCTGGGATTTCCACGTGAGGGGTTGATTTAAGCTCTGTCGATAAGTGCGTTCGTGGTGGCACCTTTCGTACTAACAATATCATAGGAAGGTTTTGGGAGAAGCCTTTGCTCAAACAGCATGGAGGGGATTATTCAACAAGCCGACAGGCGGGAGTAGCGGACAGGGTGTCTACTCACGAGTAAGCTGAGCGGGGTCTACTCAAGAGTAAGCCACCCGTGGGCTCCTCAGGAATGAGCTGAGCGGGGTCTACTCATGAGTAAGGCTGCCAGGGTCTACTCACGAGTAAACCAATCCGCATGTGTGGCAGCTGGGGTCTACTCGTGAGTCGCTGAGGGGGTTGGTCTACCCGTCTACTCTAACCTTTTAAAGGTATTTCTTACATCCATGTTTTTTGCATCCGCGTAAACACAATTCTGCGTATACACAAAACACAAAGCCAAAAATTATCTGGGGTGCTTTTTAAACTGTTCCTGCAACCACTGAGCATTTTTACTGGTAACTAAAAGCTAAGGGGGCCTAAGACTGAAGAGGTGTGTAGCATTTGAATGAAGTTCCCCCCATCTTCTTCTTGACATTTTACAAGCTGATCCAAGCCGATTTTTAAGTGCAGCAAAGCGGGCTTTTCCCTCTGGTGCAACATGCCTCATCTGTTCAGAAACTTCTCGTTTTATCACCACGTGTAAGCTTGCACATGGCAGTTTTTCCTACTCTTTTTCAGTTGCAAAAGCAGGAGAATTTCCCTGGGATTTCCACGTGAGGGGTTGATTTAAGCTCTGTCGATAAGTGCGTTCGTGGTGGCACCTTTAGTACTAACAATATCATAGGAAGGTTTTGGGAGAAGCCTTTACTCAAACAGCATTCAGGGGATTATTCAACAAGCCGACAGGCGTGAGTAGCGGACAGGGTGTCAACTCACGAGTAAGCCAATGGGGGTCTAACGAGTAAGCTGAGCGGGGTCTACTCAAGAGTAAGCCACCCTTGGGCTCTTCAGGAATGAGCTGAGCAGGGTCTACTCGTGAGTAAGGCTGCCAGGGTCTACTCACGAGTAAACCAATTCGCATGTGTGGCAGCTGGGGTCTACTCGTGAGTCGCTGAGGGGGTTGGTCCACCCGTCTACTCTAACCTTTTAAAGGTATTTCTTACATCCATGTTTTTTGCATCCGCGTAAACACAACTGTCCGTAAACACAAAACACAAAGCCCAAAATGATCTGGGGTGCTTTTTAAACTGTTCCTGCCACTACTGGTAACTAAAATCTGAGGGGGCCTACGACTGAAGAGGTGTGTGGCATTTGAATGAAGTTCCCCCCATCTTCTTCTTTACATTTTACAAGCTTATCCAAGCCGATTTTCAAGTGCAGCAAAGGGGGCTTTTCTCTCTGGTGCAACATGCCTCATCTGTTCAGAAACTTCTCGTTTTATCACCACGTGTAAGCTTGCACATGGCAGTTTTTCCTACTCTTTTTCAGTTGCAAAAGCAGGAGAATTTCCCTGGGATTTCCACGTGAGGGGTTGATTTAAGCTCTGTCGATAAGTGCGTTCGTGGTGGCACCTTTAGTACTTACAATATCATAGGAAGGTTTTGGGAGAAGCCTTTACTCAAACAGCATGCAGGGGATTATTCAACAAGCCGACAGGCGTGAGTAGCGGACAGGGTGTCAACTCACGAGTAAGCCAATGGGGGTCTACTCACGAGTAAGCTGAACGGGGTCTACTCAAGAGTAAGCCACCCTTGGGCTCCTCAGGAATGAGCTGAGCGGGGTCTACTCGTGAGTAAGGCTGCCAGGGTCTACTCACGAGTAAACCAATTCGCATGTGTGGCAGCTGGGGTCTACTCGTGAGTCGCTGAGGGGGTTGGTCTAGCCGTCTACTCTAACCTTTTAAAGGTATTTCTTACATCCATGTTTTTTGCATCCGCGTAAACACAACTGTCCGTAAACACAAAACACAAAGCTCAAAATGATCTGGGGTGCTTTTTAAACTGTTCCTGCCACTACTGGTAACTAAAATCTGAGGGGGCCTACGACTGAAGAGGTGTGTGGCATTTGAATGAAGTTCCCCCCATCTTCTTCTTTACATTTTACAAGCTTATCCAAGCCGATTTTCAAGTGCAGCAAAGGGGGCTTTTCTCTCTGGTGCAACATGCCTCATCTGTTCAGAAACTTCTCGTTTTATCACCACGTGTAGGCTTGCACATGGCAGTTTTTCCTACTCTTTTTCAGTTGCAAAAGCAGGAGAATTTCCCTGGGATTTCCACGTGAGGGGTTGATTTAAGCTCTGTCGATAAGTGCGTTCGTGGTGGCACCTTTAGTACTAACAATATCATAGGAAGGTTTTGGGAGAAGCCTTTGCTCAAACAGCATGGAGGGGATTATTCAACAAGCCGACAGGCGGGAGTAGCGGACAGGGTGTCTACTCACGAGTAAGCTGAGCGGGGTCTACTCAAGAGTAAGCCACCCGTGGGCTCCTCAGGAATGAGCTGAGCGGGGTCTACTCATGAGTAAGGCTGCCAGGGTCTACTCACGAGTAAACCAATCCGCATGTGTGGCAGCTGGGGTCTACTCGTGAGTCGCTGAGGGGGTTGGTCTACCCGTCTACTCTAACCTTTTAAAGGTATTTCTTACATCCATGTTTTTTGCATCCGCGTAAACACAATTCTGCGTATACACAAAACACAAAGCCCAAAATTATCTGGGGTGCTTTTTAAACTGTTCCTGCAACCACTGAGCATTTTTACTGGTAACTAAAAGCTAAGGGGGCCTAAGACTGAAGAGGTGTGTAGCATTTGAATGAAGTTCCCCCCATCTTCTTCTTGACATTTTACAAGCTGATCCAAGCCGATTTTTAAGTGCAGCAAAGCGGGCTTTTCCCTCTGGTGCAACATGCCTCATCTGTTCAGAAACTTCTCGTTTTATCACCACGTGTAAGCTTGCACATGGCAGTTTTTCCTACTCTTTTTCAGTTGCAAAAGCAGGAGAATTTCCCTGGGATTTCCACGTGAGGGGTTGATTTAAGCTCTGTCGATAAGTGCGTTCGTGGTGGCACCTTTAGTACTAACAATATCATAGGAAGGTTTTGGGAGAAGCCTTTACTCAAACAGCATTCAGGGGATTATTCAACAAGCCGACAGGCGTGAGTAGCGGACAGGGTGTCAACTCACGAGTAAGCCAATGGGGGTCTAACGAGTAAGCTGAGCGGGGTCTACTCAAGAGTAAGCCACCCTTGGGCTCCTCAGGAATGAGCTGAGCGGGGTCTACTCGTGAGTAAGGCTGCCAGGGTCTACTCACGAGTAAACCAATTCGCATGTGTGGCAGCTGGGGTCTACTCGTGAGTCGCTGAGGGGGTTGGTCCACCCGTCTACTCTAACCTTTTAAAGGTATTTCTTACATCCATGTTTTTTGCATCCGCGTAAACACAACTGTCCGTAAACACAAAACACAAAGCCCAAAATGATCTGGGGTGCTTTTTAAACTGTTCCTGCCACTACTGGTAACTAAAATCTGAGGGGGCCTACGACTGAAGAGGTGTGTGGCATTTGAATGAAGTTCCCCCCATCTTCTTCTTTACATTTTACAAGCTTATCCAAGCCGATTTTCAAGTGCAGCAAAGGGGGCTTTTCTCTCTGGTGCAACATGCCTCATCTGTTCAGAAACTTCTCGTTTTATCACCACGTGTAAGCTTGCACATGGCAGTTTTTCCTACTCTTTTTCAGTTGCAAAAGCAGGAGAATTTCCCTGGGATTTCCACGTGAGGGGTTGATTTAAGCTCTGTCGATAAGTGCGTTCGTGGTGGCACCTTTAGTACTAACAATATCATAGGAAGGTTTTGGGAGAAGCCTTTGCTCAAACAGCATGGAGGGGATTATTCAACAAGCCGACAGGCGGGAGTAGCGGACAGGGTGTCTACTCACGAGTAAGCTGAGCGGGGTCTACTCAAGAGTAAGCCACCTGTGGGCTCCTCAGGAATGAACTGAGCGGGGTCTACTCGTGAGTAAGGCTACCAGTCTCTACTCACGAGTTAACCAATTCGCATGTGTGGCAGCTGGAGTCTACTCGTGAGTCGCTGAGGGGGTTGGTCTACCCGTCTACTCTAACCTTTTAAAGGTATTTCTTACATCCATGTTTTTTGCATCCGCGTAAACACAATTCTGCGTAAACACAAAACACAAAGCCCAAAATGATCTGGGGTGCTTTTTAAACTGTTCCTGCAACCACTGAGCATTTTTACTGGTAACTAAAAGTTGAGGGGCCTACGACTGAAGAGGTGTGTGGCATTTGAATGAAGTTCCCCCCATCTTCTTCTTTACATTTCACAAGCTTATCCAAGCTGATTTTCAAGTGCAGCAAAGGGGGCTTTTCTCTCTGGTGCAACATGCCTCATCTGTTCAGAAACTTCTCGTTTTATCACCACGTGTAAGCTTGCACATGGCAGTTTTTCCTACTCTTTTTCAGTTGCAAAAGCAGGAGAATTTCCCTGGGATTTCCACGTGAGGGGTTGATTTAAGCTCTGTCGATAAGTGCCTTCGTGGTGGCACCTTTAGTACTAACAATATCATAGGAAGGTTTTGGGAGAAGCCTTTGCTCAAACAGCATGGAGGGGATTATTCAAGAAGCCGACAGGCGTGAGTAGCGGACAGGGTGTCAACTCACGAGTAAGCCAATGGGGGTCTACTCACGAGTAAGCTGAACGGGGTCTACTCAAGAGTAAGCCACCCTTGGGCTCCTCAGGAATGAGCTGAGCGGGGTCTACTCGTGAGTAAGGCTGCCAGGGTCTACTCACGAGTAAACCAATTCGCATGTGTGGCAGCTGGGGTCTACTCGTGAGTCGCTGAGGGGGTTGGTCTAGCCGTCTACTCTAACCTTTTAAAGGTATTTCTTACATCCATGTTTTTTGCATCCGCGTAAACACAACTGTCCGTAAACACAAAACACAAAGCTCAAAATGATCTGGGGTGCTTTTTAAACTGTTCCTGCCACTACTGGTAACTAAAATCTGAGGGGGCCTACGACTGAAGAGGTGTGTGGCATTTGAATGAAGTTCCCCCCATCTTCTTCTTTACATTTTACAAGCTTATCCAAGCCGATTTTCAAGTGCAGCAAAGGGGGCTTTTCTCTCTGGTGCAACATGCCTCATCTGTTCAGAAACTTCTCGTTTTATCACCACGTGTAAGCTTGCACATGGCAGTTTTTCCTACTCTTTTTCAGTTGCAAAAGCAGGAGAATTTCCCTGGGATTTCCACGTGAGGGGTTGATTTAAGCTCTGTCGATAAGTGCGTTCGTGGTGGCACCTTTAGTACTAACAATATCATAGGAAGGTTTTGGGAGAAGCCTTTGCTCAAACAGCATGGAGGGGATTATTCAACAAGCCGACAGGCGGGAGTAGCGGACAGGGTGTCTACTCACGAGTAAGCTGAGCGGGGTCTACTCAAGAGTAAGCCACCCGTGGGCTCCTCAGGAATGAGCTGAGCGGGGTCTACTCATGAGTAAGGCTGCCAGGGTCTACTCACGAGTAAACCAATCCGCATGTGGGGTCTACTCGTGAGTCGCTGAGGGGGTTGGTCTACCCGTCTACTCTAACCTTTTAAAGGTATTTCTTACATCCATGTTTTTTGCATCCGCGTAAACACAATTCTGCGTATACACAAAACACAAAGCCCAAAATTATCTGGGGTGCTTTTTAAACTGTTCCTGCAACCACTGAGCATTTTTACTGGTAACTAAAAGCTAAGGGGGCCTAAGACTGAAGAGGTGTGTAGCATTTGAATGAAGTTCCCCCCATCTTCTTCTTGACATTTTACAAGCTGACCCAACCCGATTTTTAAGTGCAGCAAAGCGGGCTTTTCCCTCTGGTGCAACATGCCTCATCTGTTCAGAAACTTCTCGTTTTATCACCACGTGTAAGCTTGCACATGGCAGTTTTTCCTACTCTTTTTCAGTTGCAAAAGCAGGAGAATTTCCCTGGGATTTCCACGTGAGGGGTTGATTTAAGCTCTGTCGATAAGTGCGTTCGTGGTGGCACCTTTAGTACTAACAATATCATAGGAAGGTTTTGGGAGAAGCCTTTACTCAAACAGCATTCAGGGGATTATTCAACAAGCCGACAGGCGTGAGTAGCGGACAGGGTGTCAACTCACGAGTAAGCCAATGGGGGTCTAACGAGTAAGCTGAGCGGGGTCTACTCAAGAGTAAGCCACCCTTGGGCTCCTCAGGAATGAGCTGAGCGGGGTCTACTCGTGAGTAAGGCTGCCAGGGTCTACTCACGAGTAAACCAATTCGCATGTGTGGCAGCTGGGGTCTACTCGTGAGTCGCTGAGGGGGTTGGTCCACCCGTCTACTCTAACCTTTTAAAGGTATTTCTTACATCCATGTTTTTTGCATCCGCGTAAACACAACTGTCCGTAAACACAAAACACAAAGCCCAAAATGATCTGGGGTGCTTTTTAAACTGTTCCTGCCACTACTGGTAACTAAAATCTGAGGGGGCCTACGACTGAAGAGGTGTGTGGCATTTGAATGAAGTTCCCCCCATCTTCTTCTTTACATTTTACAAGCTTATCCAAGCCGATTTTCAAGTGCAGCAAAGGGGGCTTTTCTCTCTGGTGCAACATGCCTCATCTGTTCAGAAACTTCTCGTTTTATCACCACGTGTAAGCTTGCACATGGCAGTTTTTCCTACTCTTTTTCAGTTGCAAAAGCAGGAGAATTTCCCTGGGATTTCCACGTGAGGGGTTGATTTAAGCTCTGTCGATAAGTGCGTTCGTGGTGGCACCTTTAGTACTAACAATATCATAGGAAGGTTTTGGGAGAAGCCTTTGCTCAAACAGCATGGAGGGGATTATTCAACAAGCCGACAGGCGGGAGTAGCGGACAGGGTGTCTACTCACGAGTAAGCTGAGCGGGGTCTACTCAAGAGTAAGCCACCTGTGGGCTCCTCAGGAATGAACTGAGCGGGGTCTACTCGTGAGTAAGGCTACCAGTCTCTACTCACGAGTTAACCAATTCGCATGTGTGGCAGCTGGAGTCTACTCGTGAGTCGCTGAGGGGGTTGGTCTACCCGTCTACTCTAACCTTTTAAAGGTATTTCTTACATCCATGTTTTTTGCATCCGCGTAAACACAATTCTGCGTAAACACAAAACACAAAGCCCAAAATGATCTGGGGTGCTTTTTAAACTGTTCCTGCAACCACTGAGCATTTTTACTGGTAACTAAAAGTTGAGGGGCCTACGACTGAAGAGGTGTGTGGCATTTGAATGAAGTTCCCCCCATCTTCTTCTTTACATTTCACAAGCTTATCCAAGCTGATTTTCAAGTGCAGCAAAGGGGGCTTTTCTCTCTGGTGCAACATGCCTCATCTGTTCAGAAACTTCTCGTTTTATCACCACGTGTAAGCTTGCACATGGCAGTTTTTCCTACTCTTTTTCAGTTGCAAAAGCAGGAGAATTTCCCTGGGATTTCCACGTGAGGGGTTGATTTAAGCTCTGTCGATAAGTGCCTTCGTGGTGGCACCTTTAGTACTAACAATATCATAGGAAGGTTTTGGGAGAAGCCTTTGCTCAAACAGCATGGAGGGGATTATTCAAGAAGCCGACAGGCGTGAGTAGCGGACAGGGTGTCTACTCACGGGTAAGCTGAGCGGGGTCTACTCAAGAGTAAACCACCCGTGGGCTCCTCAGGAATGAGCTGCGCGGGGTCTACTCGTGAGTAAGGCTACCAATGTCTACTCATGAGTAAACCAATTCGCATGTGTGGCAGCTGGGGTCTACTCGTGAGTCGCTGAGGGGGTTGGTCTACCCGTCTACTCTAACCTTTTAAAGGAATTTCTTACATCCATGTTTTTTGCATCCGCGTAAACACAACTGTCCGTAAACACAAAACACAAAGCCCAAAATGATCTGGGGTGCTTTTTAAACTGTTCCTGCCACTACTGGTAACTAAAATCTGAGGGGGCCTACGACTGAAGAGGTGTGTGGCATTTGAATGAAGTTCCCCCCATCTTCTTCTTTACATTTTACAAGCTTATCCAAGCCGATTTTCAAGTGCAGCAAAGGGGGCTTTTCTCTCTGGTGCAACATGCCTCATCTGTTCAGAAACTTCTCGTTTTATCACCACGTGTAAGCTTGCACATGGCAGTTTTTCCTACTCTTTTTCAGTTGCAAAAGCAGGAGAATTTCCCTGGGATTTCCACGTGAGGGGTTGATTTAAGCTCTGTCGATAAGTGCGTTCGTGGTGGCACCTTTAGTACTAACAATATCATAGGAAGGTTTTGGGAGAAGCCTTTGCTCAAACAGCATGGAGGGGATTATTCAACAAGCCGACAGGCGGGAGTAGCGGACAGGGTGTCTACTCACGAGTAAGCTGAGCGGGGTCTACTCAAGAGTAAGCCACCCGTGGGCTCCTCAGGAATGAGCTGAGCGAGATCTACTCCTGAGTAAGGCTGCCAGGGTCTACTCACGAGTAAACCAATTCGCATGTGTGGCAGCTGGGGTCTACTCGTGAGTCGCTGAGGGGGTTGGTCTACCCGTCTACTCTAACCTTTTAAAGGTATTTCTTACATCCATGTTTTTTGCATCTGCGTAAACACAATTCTGCGTAAACACAAAACACAAAGCCCAAAATGATCTAGGGTGCTTTTTAAACTGTTCCTGCAACCACTGAGCATTTTTACTGGTAACTAAAAGCTGAGGGGGCCTACGACTGAAGAGGTGTGTGGCATTTGAATGAAGTTCCCCCCATCTTCTTCTTTACATTTTACAAGCTTATCCAAGCCGATTTTCAAGTGCAGCAAAGGGGGCTTTTCTCTCTGGTGCAACATGCCTCATCTGTTCAGAAACTTCTTGTTTTATCACCACGTGTAAGCTTGCACATGGCAGTTTTTCCTACTCTTTTTCAGTTGCAAAAGCAGGAGAATTTCCCTGGGATTTCCACGTGAGGGGTTGATTTAAGCTCTGTCGATAAGTGCGTTCGTGGTGGCACCTTTAGTACTAACAATATCATAGGAAGGTTTTGGGAGAAGCCTTTGCTCAAACAGCATGGAGGGGATTATTCAACAAGCCGACAGGCGGGAGTAGCGGACAGGGTGTCTACTCACGAGTAAGCTGAGCGGGGTGTACTCAAGAGTAAGCCACCCTTGGGCTCCTCAGGAATGAGCTGAGCGGGGTCTACTCCTGAGTAAGGCTGCCAGGGTCTACTCACGAGTAAACCAATTCGCATGTGTGGCAGCTGGGGTCTACTCGTGAGTCGCTGAGGGGGTTGGTCTACCCGTCTACTCTAACCTTTTAAAGGTATTTCTTACATCCATTTTTTTTGCATCCGCGTAAACACAATTCTGCGTAAACACAAAACACAACGCCCAAAATGATCTGGGGTGCTTTTTAAACTGTTCCTGCAACCACTGAGCATTTTTACTGGTAACTAAAAGCTAAGGGGGCCTAAGACTGAAGAGGTGTGTAGCATTTGAATGAAGTTCCCCCCATCTTCTTCTTGACATTTTACAAGCTGATCCAAGCCGATTTTTAAGTGCAGCAAAGCGGGCTTTTCCCTCTGGTGCAACATGCCTCATCTGTTCAGAAACTTCTCGTTTTATCACCATGTGTAAGCTTGCACATGGCAGTTTTTCCTACTCTTTTTCAGTTGCAAAAGCAGGAGAATTTCCCTGGGATTTCCACGTGAGGGGTTGATTTAAGCTCTGTCGATAAGTGCGTTCGTGGTGGCACCTTTAGTACTAACAATATCATAGGAAGGTTTTGGGAGAAGCCTTTAATCAAACAGCATTCAGGGGATTATTCAACAAGCCGACAGGCGTGAGTAGCGGACAGGGTGTCAACTCACGAGTAAGCCAATGGGGGTCTAACGAGTAAGCTGAGCGGGGTCTACTCAAGAGTAAGCCACCCTTGGGCTCCTCAGGAATGAGCTGAGCGGGGTCTACTCGTGAGTAAGGCTGCCAGGGTCTACTCACGAGTAAACCAATTCGCATGTGTGGCAGCTGGGGTCTACTCGTGAGTCGCTGAGGGGGTTGGTCTACCCGTCTACTCTAACCTTTTAAAGGAATTTCTTACATCCATGTTTTTTGCATCCGCGTAAACACAACTGTCCGTAAACACAAAACACAAAGCCCAAAATGATCTGGGGTGCTTTTTAAACTGTTCCTGCCACTACTGGTAACTAAAATCTGAGGGGGCCTACGACTGAAGAGGTGTGTGGCATTTGAATGAAGTTCCCCCCATCTTCTTCTTTACATTTTACAAGCTTATCCAAGCCGATTTTCAAGTGCAGCAAAGGGGGCTTTTCTCTCTGGTGCAACATGCCTCATCTGTTCAGAAACTTCTCGTTTTATCACCACGTGTAAGCTTGCACATGGCAGTTTTTCCTACTCTTTTTCAGTTGCAAAAGCAGGAGAATTTCCCTGGGATTTCCACGTGAGGGGTTGATTTAAGCTCTGTCGATAAGTGCGTTCGTGGAGGCACCTTTAGTACTAACAATATCATAGGAAGGTTTTGGGAGAAGCCTTTGCTCAAACAGCATGGAGGGGATTATTCAACAAGCCGACAGGCGGGAGTAGCGGACAGGGTGTCTACTCACGAGTAAGCTGAGCGGGGTCTACTCAAGAGTAAGCCACCCGTGGGCTCCTCAGGAATGAGCTGAGCGAGATCTACTCCTGAGTAAGGCTGCCAGGGTCTACTCACGAGTAAACCAATTCGCATGTGTGGCAGCTGGGGTCTACTCGTGAGTCGCTGAGGGGGTTGGTCTACCCGTCTACTCTAACCTTTTAAAGGTATTTCTTACATCCATGTTTTTTGCATCTGCATAAACACAATTCTGCGTAAACACAAAACACAAAGCCCAAAATGATCTAGGGTGCTTTTTAAACTGTTCCTGCAACCACTGAGCATTTTTACTGGTAACTAAAAGCTGAGGGGGCCTACGACTGAAGAGGTGTGTGGCATTTGAATGAAGTTCCCCCCATCTTCTTCTTTACATTTTACAAGCTTATCCAAGCCGATTTTCAAGTGCAGCAAAGGGGGCTTTTCTCTCTGGTGCAACATGCCTCATCTGTTCAGAAACTTCTTGTTTTATCACCACGTGTAAGCTTGCACATGGCAGTTTTTCCTACTCTTTTTCAGTTGCAAAAGCAGGAGAATTTCCCTGGGATTTCCACGTGAGGGGTTGATTTAAGCTCTGTCGATAAGTGCGTTCGTGGTGGCACCTTTAGTACTAACAATATCATAGGAAGGTTTTGGGAGAAGCCTTTGCTCAAACAGCATGGAGGGGATTATTCAACAAGCCGACAGGCGGGAGTAGCGGACAGGGTGTCTACTCACGAGTAAGCTGAGCGGGGTGTACTCAAGAGTAAGCCACCCTTGGGCTCCTCAGGAATGAGCTGAGCGGGGTCTACTCCTGAGTAAGGCTGCCAGGGTCTACTCACGAGTAAACCAATTCGCATGTGTGGCAGCTGGGGTCTACTCGTGAGTCGCTGAGGGGGTTGGTCTACCCGTCTACTCTAACCTTTTAAAGGTATTTCTTACATCCATTTTTTTTGCATCCGCGTAAACACAATTCTGCGTAAACACAAAACACAACGCCCAAAATGATCTGGGGTGCTTTTTAAACTGTTCCTGCAACCACTGAGCATTTTTACTGGTAACTAAAAGCTAAGGGGGCCTAAGACTGAAGAGGTGTGTAGCATTTGAATGAAGTTCCCCCCATCTTCTTCTTGACATTTTACAAGCTGATCCAAGCCGATTTTTAAGTGCAGCAAAGCGGGCTTTTCCCTCTGGTGCAACATGCCTCATCTGTTCAGAAACTTCTCGTTTTATCACCAAGTGTAAGCTTGCACATGGCAGTTTTTCCTACTCTTTTTCAGTTGCAAAAGCAGGAGAATTTCCCTGGGATTTCCACGTGAGGGGTTGATTTAAGCTCTGTCGATAAGTGCGTTCGTGGTGGCACCTTTAGTACTAACAATATCATAGGAAAGTTTTGGGAGAAGCCTTTAATCAAACAGCATTCAGGGGATTATTCAACAAGCCGACAGGCGTGAGTAGCGGACAGGGTGTCAACTCACGAGTAAGCCAATGGGGGTCTAACGAGTAAGCTGAGCGGGGTCTACTCAAGAGTAAGCCACCCTTGGGCTCCTCAGGAATGAGCTGAGCGGGGTCTACTCGTGAGTAAGGCTGCCAGGGTCTACTCACGAGTAAACCAATTCGCATGTGTGGCAGCTGGGGTCTACTCGTGAGTCGCTGAGGGGGTTGGTCTACCCGTCTACTCTAACCTTTTAAAGGAATTTCTTACATCCATGTTTTTTGCATCCGCGTAAACACAACTGTCCGTAAACACAAAACACAAAGCCCAAAATGATCTGGGGTGCTTTTTAAACTGTTCCTGCCACTACTGGTAACTAAAATCTGAGGGGGCCTACGACTGAAGAGGTGTGTGGCATTTGAATGAAGTTCCCCCCATCTTCTTCTTTACATTTTACAAGCTTATCCAAGCCGATTTTCAAGTGCAGCAAAGGGGGCTTTTCTCTCTGGTGCAACATGCCTCATCTGTTCAGAAACTTCTCGTTTTATCACCACGTGTAAGCTTGCACATGGCAGTTTTTCCTACTCTTTTTCAGTTGCAAAAGCAGGAGAATTTCCCTGGGATTTCCACGTGAGGGGTTGATTTAAGCTCTGTCGATAAGTGCGTTCGTGGTGGCACCTTTAGTACTAACAATATCATAGGAAGGTTTTGGGAGAAGCCTTTGCTCAAACAGCATGGAGGGGATTATTCAACAAGCCGACAGACGGGAGTAGCGGACAGGGTGTCTACTCACGAGTAAGCTGAGCGGGGTGTACTCAAGAGTAAGCCACCCTTGGGCTCCTCAGGAATGAGCTGAGCGGGGTCTACTCCTGAGTAAGGCTGCCAGGGTCTACTCACGAGTAAACCAATTCGCATGTGTGGCAGCTGGGGTCTACTCGTGAGTCGCTGAGGGGGTTGGTCTACCCGTCTACTCTAACCTTTTAAAGGTATTTCTTACATCCATTTTTTTTGCATCCGCGTAAACACAATTCTGCGTAAACACAAAACACAACGCCCAAAATGATCTGGGGTGCTTTTTAAACTGTTCCTGCAACCACTGAGCATTTTTACTGGTAACTAAAAGCTAAGGGGGCCTAAGACTGAAGAGGTGTGTAGCATTTGAATGAAGTTCCCCCCATCTTCTTCTTGACATTTTACAAGCTGATCCAAGCCGATTTTTAAGTGCAGCAAAGCGGGCTTTTCCCTCTGGTGCAACATGCCTCATCTGTTCAGAAACTTCTCGTTTTATCACCATGTGTAAGCTTGCACATGGCAGTTTTTCCTACTCTTTTTCAGTTGCAAAAGCAGGAGAATTTCCCTGGGATTTCCACGTGAGGGGTTGATTTAAGCTCTGTCGATAAGTGCGTTCGTGGTGGCACCTTTAGTACTAACAATATCATAGGAAGGTTTTGGGAGAAGCCTTTAATCAAACAGCATTCAGGGGATTATTCAACAAGCCGACAGGCGTGAGTAGCGGACAGGGTGTCAACTCACGAGTAAGCCAATGGGGGTCTAACGAGTAAGCTGAGCGGGGTCTACTCAAGAGTAAGCCACCCTTGGGCTCCTCAGGAATGAGCTGAGCGGGGTCTACTCGTGAGTAAGGCTGCCAGGGTCTACTCACGAGTAAACCAATTCGCATGTGTGGCAGCTGGGGTCTACTCGTGAGTCGCTGAGGGGGTTGGTCTACCCGTCTACTCTAACCTTTTAAAGGAATTTCTTACATCCATGTTTTTTGCATCCGCGTAAACACAACTGTCCGTAAACACAAAACACAAAGCCCAAAATGATCTGGGGTGCTTTTTAAACTGTTCCTGCCACTACTGGTAACTAAAATCTGAGGGGGCCTACGACTGAAGAGGTGTGTGGCATTTGAATGAAGTTCCCCCCATCTTCTTCTTTACATTTTACAAGCTTATCCAAGCCGATTTTCAAGTGCAGCAAAGGGGGCTTTTCTCTCTGGTGCAACATGCCTCATCTGTTCAGAAACTTCTCGTTTTATCACCACGTGTAAGCTTGCACATGGCAGTTTTTCCTACTCTTTTTCAGTTGCAAAAGCAGGAGAATTTCCCTGGGATTTCCACGTGAGGGGTTGATTTAAGCTCTGTCGATAAGTGCGTTCGTGGAGGCACCTTTAGTACTAACAATATCATAGGAAGGTTTTGGGAGAAGCCTTTGCTCAAACAGCATGGAGGGGATTATTCAACAAGCCGACAGGCGGGAGTAGCGGACAGGGTGTCTACTCACGAGTAAGCTGAGCGGGGTCTACTCAAGAGTAAGCCACCCGTGGGCTCCTCAGGAATGAGCTGAGCGAGATCTACTCCTGAGTAAGGCTGCCAGGGTCTACTCACGAGTAAACCAATTCACATGTGTGGCAGCTGGGGTCTACTCGTGAGTCGCTGAGGGGGTTGGTCTACCCGTCTACTCTAACCTTTTAAAGGTATTTCTTACATCCATGTTTTTTGCATCTGCGTAAACACAATTCTGCGTAAACACAAAACACAAAGCCCAAAATGATCTAGGGTGCTTTTTAAACTGTTCCTGCAACCACTGAGCATTTTTACTGGTAACTAAAAGCTGAGGGGGCCTACGACTGAAGAGGTGTGTGGCATTTGAATGAAGTTCCCCCCATCTTCTTCTTTACATTTTACAAGCTTATCCAAGCCGATTTTCAAGTGCAGCAAAGGGGGCTTTTCTCTCTGGTGCAACATGCCTCATCTGTTCAGAAACTTCTTGTTTTATCACCACGTGTAAGCTTGCACATGGCAGTTTTTCCTACTCTTTTTCAGTTGCAAAAGCAGGAGAATTTCCCTGGGATTTCCACGTGAGGGGTTGATTTAAGCTCTGTCGATAAGTGCGTTCGTGGTGGCACCTTTAGTACTAACAATATCATAGGAAGGTTTTGGGAGAAGCCTTTGCTCAAACAGCATGGAGGGGATTATTCAACAAGCCGACAGGCGGGAGTAGCGGACAGGGTGTCTACTCACGAGTAAGCTGAGCGGGGTGTACTCAAGAGTAAGCCACCCTTGGGCTCCTCAGGAATGAGCTGAGCGGGGTCTACTCCTGAGTAAGGCTGCCAGGGTCTACTCACGAGTAAACCAATTCGCATGTGTGGCAGCTGGGGTCTACTCGTGAGTCGCTGAGGGGGTTGGTCTACCCGTCTACTCTAACCTTTTAAAGGTATTTCTTACATCCATTTTTTTTGCATCCGCGTAAACACAATTCTGCGTAAACACAAAACACAACGCCCAAAATGATCTGGGGTGCTTTTTAAACTGTTCCTGCAACCACTGAGCATTTTTACTGGTAACTAAAAGCTAAGGGGGCCTAAGACTGAAGAGGTGTGTAGCATTTGAATGAAGTTCCCCCCATCTTCTTCTTGACATTTTACAAGCTGATCCAAGCCGATTTTTAAGTGCAGCAAAGCGGGCTTTTCCCTCTGGTGCAACATGCCTCATCTGTTCAGAAACTTCTCGTTTTATCACCATGTGTAAGCTTGCACATGGCAGTTTTTCCTACTCTTTTTCAGTTGCAAAAGCAGGAGAATTTCCCTGGGATTTCCACGTGAGGGGTTGATTTAAGCTCTGTCGATAAGTGCGTTCGTGGTGGCACCTTTAGTACTAACAATATCATAGGAAGGTTTTGGGAGAAGCCTTTAATCAAACAGCATTCAGGGGATTATTCAACAAGCCGACAGGCGTGAGTAGCGGACAGGGTGTCAACTCACGAGTAAGCCAATGGGGGTCTAACGAGTAAGCTGAGCGGGGTCTACTCAAGAGTAAGCCACCCTTGGGCTCCTCAGGAATGAGCTGAGCGGGGTCTACTCGTGAGTAAGGCTGCCAGGGTCTACTCACGAGTAAACCAATTCGCATGTGTGGCAGCTGGGGTCTACTCGTGAGTCGCTGAGGGGGTTGGTCTACCCGTCTACTCTAACCTTTTAAAGGAATTTCTTACATCCATGTTTTTTGCATCCGCGTAAACACAACTGTCCGTAAACACAAAACACAAAGCCCAAAATGATCTGGGGTGCTTTTTAAACTGTTCCTGCCACTACTGGTAACTAAAATCTGAGGGGGCCTACGACTGAAGAGGTGTGTGGCATTTGAATGAAGTTCCCCCCATCTTCTTCTTTACATTTTACAAGCTTATCCAAGCCGATTTTCAAGTGCAGCAAAGGGGGCTTTTCTCTCTGGTGCAACATGCCTCATCTGTTCAGAAACTTCTCGTTTTATCACCACGTGTAAGCTTGCACATGGCAGTTTTTCCTACTCTTTTTCAGTTGCAAAAGCAGGAGAATTTCCCTGGGATTTCCACGTGAGGGGTTGATTTAAGCTCTGTCGATAAGTGCGTTCGTGGAGGCACCTTTAGTACTAACAATATCATAGGAAGGTTTTGGGAGAAGCCTTTGCTCAAACAGCATGGAGGGGATTATTCAACAAGCCGACAGGCGGGAGTAGCGGACAGGGTGTCTACTCACGAGTAAGCTGAGCGGGGTCTACTCAAGAGTAAGCCACCCGTGGGCTCCTCAGGAATGAGCTGAGCGAGATCTACTCCTGAGTAAGGCTGCCAGGGTCTACTCACGAGTAAACCAATTCGCATGTGTGGCAGCTGGGGTCTACTCGTGAGTCGCTGAGGGGGTTGGTCTACCCGTCTACTCTAACCTTTTAAAGGTATTTCTTACATCCATGTTTTTTGCATCTGCGTAAACACAATTCTGCGTAAACACAAAACACAAAGCCCAAAATGATCTAGGGTGCTTTTTAAACTGTTCCTGCAACCACTGAGCATTTTTACTGGTAACTAAAAGCTGAGGGGGCCTACGACTGAAGAGGTGTGTGGCATTTGAATGAAGTTCCCCCCATCTTCTTCTTTACATTTTACAAGCTTATCCAAGCCGATTTTCAAGTGCAGCAAAGGGGGCTTTTCTCTCTGGTGCAACATGCCTCATCTGTTCAGAAACTTCTTGTTTTATCACCACGTGTAAGCTTGCACATGGCAGTTTTTCCTACTCTTTTTCAGTTGCAAAAGCAGGAGAATTTCCCTGGGATTTCCACGTGAGGGGTTGATTTAAGCTCTGTCGATAAGTGCGTTCGTGGTGGCACCTTTAGTACTAACAATATCATAGGAAGGTTTTGGGAGAAGCCTTTGCTCAAACAGCATGGAGGGGATTATTCAACAAGCCGACAGGCGGGAGTAGCGGACAGGGTGTCTACTCACGAGTAAGCTGAGCGGGGTGTACTCAAGAGTAAGCCACCCTTGGGCTCCTCAGGAATGAGCTGAGCGGGGTCTACTCCTGAGTAAGGCTGCCAGGGTCTACTCACGAGTAAACCAATTCGCATGTGTGGCAGCTGGGGTCTACTCGTGAGTCGCTGAGGGGGTTGGTCTACCCGTCTACTCTAACCTTTTAAAGGTATTTCTTACATCCATTTTTTTTGCATCCGCGTAAACACAATTCTGCGTAAACACAAAACACAACGCCCAAAATGATCTGGGGTGCTTTTTAAACTGTTCCTGCAACCACTGAGCATTTTTACTGGTAACTAAAAGCTAAGGGGGCCTAAGACTGAAGAGGTGTGTAGCATTTGAATGAAGTTCCCCCCATCTTCTTCTTGACATTTTACAAGCTGATCCAAGCCGATTTTTAAGTGCAGCAAAGCGGGCTTTTCCCTCTGGTGCAACATGCCTCATCTGTTCAGAAACTTCTCGTTTTATCACCATGTGTAAGCTTGCACATGGCAGTTTTTCCTACTCTTTTTCAGTTGCAAAAGCAGGAGAATTTCCCTGGGATTTCCACGTGAGGGGTTGATTTAAGCTCTGTCGATAAGTGCGTTCGTGGTGGCACCTTTAGTACTAACAATATCATAGGAAGGTTTTGGGAGAAGCCTTTAATCAAACAGCATTCAGGGGATTATTCAACAAGCCGACAGGCGTGAGTAGCGGACAGGGTGTCAACTCACGAGTAAGCCAATGGGGGTCTAACGAGTAAGCTGAGCGGGGTCTACTCAAGAGTAAGCCACCCTTGGGCTCCTCAGGAATGAGCTGAGCGGGGTCTACTCGTGAGTAAGGCTGCCAGGGTCTACTCACGAGTAAACCAATTAGCATGTGTGGCAGCTGGGGTCTACTCGTGAGTCGCTGAGGGGGTTGGTCTACCCGTCTACTCTAACCTTTTAAAGGAATTTCTTACATCCATGTTTTTTGCATCCGCGTAAACACAACTGTCCGTAAACACAAAACACAAAGCCCAAAATGATCTGGGGTGCTTTTTAAACTGTTCCTGCCACTACTGGTAACTAAAATCTGAGGGGGCCTACGACTGAAGAGGTGTGTGGCATTTGAATGAAGTTCCCCCCATCTTCTTCTTTACATTTTACAAGCTTATCCAAGCCGATTTTCAAGTGCAGCAAAGGGGGCTTTTCTCTCTGGTGCAACATGCCTCATCTGTTCAGAAACTTCTCGTTTTATCACCACGTGTAAGCTTGCACATGGCAGTTTTTCCTACTCTTTTTCAGTTGCAAAAGCAGGAGAATTTCCCTGGGATTTCCACGTGAGGGGTTGATTTAAGCTCTGTCGATAAGTGCGTTCGTGGAGGCACCTTTAGTACTAACAATATCATAGGAAGGTTTTGGGAGAAGCCTTTGCTCAAACAGCATGGAGGGGATTATTCAACAAGCCGACAGGCGGGAGTAGCGGACAGGGTGTCTACTCACGAGTAAGCTGAGCGGGGTCTACTCAAGAGTAAGCCACCCGTGGGCTCCTCAGGAATGAGCTGAGCGAGATCTACTCCTGAGTAAGGCTGCCAGGGTCTACTCACGAGTAAACCAATTCGCATGTGTGGCAGCTGGGGTCTACTCGTGAGTCGCTGAGGGGGTTGGTCTACCCGTCTACTCTAACCTTTTAAAGGTATTTCTTACATCCATGTTTTTTGCATCCGCGTAAACACAATTCTGCGTAAACACAAAACACAACGCCCAAAATGATCTGGGGTGCTTTTTAAACTGTTCCTGCAACCACTGAGCATTTTTACTGGTAACTAAAAGCTAAGGGGGCCTAAGACTGAAGAGGTGTGTAGCATTTGAATGAAGTTCCCCCCATCTTCTTCTTGACATTTTACAAGCTGATCCAAGCCGATTTTTAAGTGCAGCAAAGCGGGCTTTTCCCTCTGGTGCAACATGCCTCATCTGTTCAGAAACTTCTCGTTTTATCACCATGTGTAAGCTTGCACATGGCAGTTTTTCCTACTCTTTTTCAGTTGCAAAAGCAGGAGAATTTCCCTGGGATTTCCACGTGAGGGGTTGATTTAAGCTCTGTCGATAAGTGCGTTCGTGGTGGCACCTTTAGTACTAACAATATCATAGGAAGGTTTTGGGAGAAGCCTTTAATCAAACAGCATTCAGGGGATTATTCAACAAGCCGACAGGCGTGAGTAGCGGACAGGGTGTCAACTCACGAGTAAGCCAATGGGGGTCTAACGAGTAAGCTGAGCGGGGTCTACTCAAGAGTAAGCCACCCTTGGGCTCCTCAGGAATGAGCTGAGCGGGGTCTACTCGTGAGTAAGGCTGCCAGGGTCTACTCACGAGTAAACCAATTAGCATGTGTGGCAGCTGGGGTCTACTCGTGAGTCGCTGAGGGGGTTGGTCTACCCGTCTACTCTAACCTTTTAAAGGAATTTCTTACATCCATGTTTTTTGCATCCGCGTAAACACAACTGTCCGTAAACACAAAACACAAAGCCCAAAATGATCTGGGGTGCTTTTTAAACTGTTCCTGCCACTACTGGTAACTAAAATCTGAGGGGGCCTACGACTGAAGAGGTGTGTGGCATTTGAATGAAGTTCCCCCCATCTTCTTCTTTACATTTTACAAGCTTATCCAAGCCGATTTTCAAGTGCAGCAAAGGGGGCTTTTCTCTCTGGTGCAACATGCCTCATCTGTTCAGAAACTTCTCGTTTTATCACCACGTGTAAGCTTGCACATGGCAGTTTTTCCTACTCTTTTTCAGTTGCAAAAGCAGGAGAATTTCCCTGGGATTTCCACGTGAGGGGTTGATTTAAGCTCTGTCGATAAGTGCGTTCGTGGAGGCACCTTTAGTACTAACAATATCATAGGAAGGTTTTGGGAGAAGCCTTTGCTCAAACAGCATGGAGGGGATTATTCAACAAGCCGACAGGCGGGAGTAGCGGACAGGGTGTCTACTCACGAGTAAGCTGAGCGGGGTCTACTCAAGAGTAAGCCACCCGTGGGCTCCTCAGGAATGAGCTGAGCGAGATCTACTCCTGAGTAAGGCTGCCAGGGTCTACTCACGAGTAAACCAATTCGCATGTGTGGCAGCTGGGGTCTACTCGTGAGTCGCTGAGGGGGTTGGTCTACCCGTCTACTCTAACCTTTTAAAGGTATTTCTTACATCCATGTTTTTTGCATCTGCGTAAACACAATTCTGCGTAAACACAAAACACAAAGCCCAAAATGATCTAGGGTGCTTTTTAAACTGTTCCTGCAACCACTGAGCATTTTTACTGGTAACTAAAAGCTGAGGGGGCCTACGACTGAAGAGGTGTGTGGCATTTGAATGAAGTTCCCCCCATCTTCTTCTTTACATTTTACAAGCTTATCCAAGCCGATTTTCAAGTGCAGCAAAGGGGGCTTTTCTCTCTGGTGCAACATGCCTCATCTGTTCAGAAACTTCTTGTTTTATCACCACGTGTAAGCTTGCACATGGCAGTTTTTCCTACTCTTTTTCAGTTGCAAAAGCAGGAGAATTTCCCTGGGATTTCCACGTGAGGGGTTGATTTAAGCTCTGTCGATAAGTGCGTTCGTGGAGGCACCTTTAGTACTAACAATATCATAGGAAGGTTTTGGGAGAAGCCTTTGCTCAAACAGCATGGAGGGGATTATTCAACAAGCCGACAGGCGGGAGTAGCGGACAGGGTGTCTACTCACGAGTAAGCTGAGCGGGGTGTACTCAAGAGTAAGCCACCCTTGGGCTCCTCAGGAATGAGCTGAGCGGGGTCTACTCCTGAGTAAGGCTGCCAGGGTCTACTCACGAGTAAACCAATTCGCATGTGTGGCAGCTGGGGTCTACTCGTGAGTCGCTGAGGGGGTTGGTCTACCCGTCTACTCTAACCTTTTAAAGGTATTTCTTACATCCATTTTTTTTGCATCCGCGTAAACACAATTCTGCGTAAACACAAAACACAACGCCCAAAATGATCTGGGGTGCTTTTTAAACTGTTCCTGCAACCACTGAGCATTTTTACTGGTAACTAAAAGCTAAGGGGGCCTAAGACTGAAGAGGTGTGTAGCATTTGAATGAAGTTCCCCCCATCTTCTTCTTGACATTTTACAAGCTGATCCAAGCCGATTTTTAAGTGCAGCAAAGCGGGCTTTTCCCTCTGGTGCAACATGCCTCATCTGTTCAGAAACTTCTCGTTTTATCACCATGTGTAAGCTTGCACATGGCAGTTTTTCCTACTCTTTTTCAGTTGCAAAAGCAGGAGAATTTCCCTGGGATTTCCACGTGAGGGGTTGATTTAAGCTCTGTCGATAAGTGCGTTCGTGGTGGCACCTTTAGTACTAACAATATCATAGGAAGGTTTTGGGAGAAGCCTTTAATCAAACAGCATTCAGGGGATTATTCAACAAGCCGACAGGCGTGAGTAGCGGACAGGGTGTCAACTCACGAGTAAGCCAATGGGGGTCTAACGAGTAAGCTGAGCGGGGTCTACTCAAGAGTAAGCCACCCTTGGGCTCCTCAGGAATGAGCTGAGCGGGGTCTACTCGTGAGTAAGGCTGCCAGGGTCTACTCACGAGTAAACCAATTAGCATGTGTGGCAGCTGGGGTCTACTCGTGAGTCGCTGAGGGGGTTGGTCTACCCGTCTACTCTAACCTTTTAAAGGAATTTCTTACATCCATGTTTTTTGCATCCGCGTAAACACAACTGTCCGTAAACACAAAACACAAAGCCCAAAATGATCTGGGGTGCTTTTTAAACTGTTCCTGCCACTACTGGTAACTAAAATCTGAGGGGGCCTACGACTGAAGAGGTGTGTGGCATTTGAATGAAGTTCCCCCCATCTTCTTCTTTACATTTTACAAGCTTATCCAAGCCGATTTTCAAGTGCAGCAAAGGGGGCTTTTCTCTCTGGTGCAACATGCCTCATCTGTTCAGAAACTTCTCGTTTTATCACCACGTGTAAGCTTGCACATGGCAGTTTTTCCTACTCTTTTTCAGTTGCAAAAGCAGGAGAATTTCCCTGGGATTTCCACGTGAGGGGTTGATTTAAGCTCTGTCGATAAGTGCGTTCGTGGAGGCACCTTTAGTACTAACAATATCATAGGAAGGTTTTGGGAGAAGCCTTTGCTCAAACAGCATGGAGGGGATTATTCAACAAGCCGACAGGCGGGAGTAGCGGACAGGGTGTCTACTCACGAGTAAGCTGAGCGGGGTCTACTCAAGAGTAAGCCACCCTTGGGCTCCTCAGGAATGAGCTGAGCGGGGTCTACTCCTGAGTAAGGCTGCCAGGGTCTACTCACGAGTAAACCAATTCGCATGTGTGGCAGCTGGGGTCTACTCGTGAGTCGCTGAGGGGGTTGGTCTACCCGTCTACTCTAACCTTTTAAAGGTATTTCTTACATCCATTTTTTTTGCATCCGCGTAAACACAATTCTGCGTAAACACAAAACACAACGCCCAAAATGATCTGGGGTGCTTTTTAAACTGTTCCTGCAACCACTGAGCATTTTTACTGGTAACTAAAAGCTAAGGGGGCCTAAGACTGAAGAGGTGTGTAGCATTTGAATGAAGTTCCCCCCATCTTCTTCTTGACATTTTACAAGCTGATCCAAGCCGATTTTTAAGTGCAGCAAAGCGGGCTTTTCCCTCTGGTGCAACATGCCTCATCTGTTCAGAAACTTCTCGTTTTATCACCATGTGTAAGCTTGCACATGGCAGTTTTTCCTACTCTTTTTCAGTTGCAAAAGCAGGAGAATTTCCCTGGGATTTCCACGTGAGGGGTTGATTTAAGCTCTGTCGATAAGTGCGTTCGTGGTGGCACCTTTAGTACTAACAATATCATAGGAAGGTTTTGGGAGAAGCCTTTAATCAAACAGCATTCAGGGGATTATTCAACAAGCCGACAGGCGTGAGTAGCGGACAGGGTGTCAACTCACGAGTAAGCCAATGGGGGTCTAACGAGTAAGCTGAGCGGGGTCTACTCAAGAGTAAGCCACCCTTGGGCTCCTCAGGAATGAGCTGAGCGGGGTCTACTCGTGAGTAAGGCTGCCAGGGTCTACTCACGAGTAAACCAATTAGCATGTGTGGCAGCTGGGGTCTACTCGTGAGTCGCTGAGGGGGTTGGTCTACCCGTCTACTCTAACCTTTTAAAGGAATTTCTTACATCCATGTTTTTTGCATCCGCGTAAACACAACTGTCCGTAAACACAAAACACAAAGCCCAAAATGATCTGGGGTGCTTTTTAAACTGTTCCTGCCACTACTGGTAACTAAAATCTGAGGGGGCCTACGACTGAAGAGGTGTGTGGCATTTGAATGAAGTTCCCCCCATCTTCTTCTTTACATTTTACAAGCTTATCCAAGCCGATTTTCAAGTGCAGCAAAGGGGGCTTTTCTCTCTGGTGCAACATGCCTCATCTGTTCAGAAACTTCTCGTTTTATCACCACGTGTAAGCTTGCACATGGCAGTTTTTCCTACTCTTTTTCAGTTGCAAAAGCAGGAGAATTTCCCTGGGATTTCCACGTGAGGGGTTGATTTAAGCTCTGTCGATAAGTGCGTTCGTGGAGGCACCTTTAGTACTAACAATATCATAGGAAGGTTTTGGGAGAAGCCTTTGCTCAAACAGCATGGAGGGGATTATTCAACAAGCCGACAGGCGGGAGTAGCGGACAGGGTGTCTACTCACGAGTAAGCTGAGCGGGGTCTACTCAAGAGTAAGCCACCCGTGGGCTCCTCAGGAATGAGCTGAGCGAGATCTACTCCTGAGTAAGGCTGCCAGGGTCTACTCACGAGTAAACCAATTCGCATGTGTGGCAGCTGGGGTCTACTCGTGAGTCGCTGAGGGGGTTGGTCTACCCGTCTACTCTAACCTTTTAAAGGTATTTCTTACATCCATGTTTTTTGCATCTGCGTAAACACAATTCTGCGTAAACACAAAACACAAAGCCCAAAATGATCTAGGGTGCTTTTTAAACTGTTCCTGCAACCACTGAGCATTTTTACTGGTAACTAAAAGCTGAGGGGGCCTACGACTGAAGAGGTGTGTGGCATTTGAATGAAGTTCCCCCCATCTTCTTCTTTACATTTTACAAGCTTATCCAAGCCGATTTTCAAGTGCAGCAAAGGGGGCTTTTCTCTCTGGTGCAACATGCCTCATCTGTTCAGAAACTTCTTGTTTTATCACCACGTGTAAGCTTGCACATGGCAGTTTTTCCTACTCTTTTTCAGTTGCAAAAGCAGGAGAATTTCCCTGGGATTTCCACGTGAGGGGTTGATTTAAGCTCTGTCGATAAGTGCGTTCGTGGTGGCACCTTTAGTACTAACAATATCATAGGAAGGTTTTGGGAGAAGCCTTTGCTCAAACAGCATGGAGGGGATTATTCAACAAGCCGACAGGCGGGAGTAGCGGACAGGGTGTCTACTCACGAGTAAGCTGAGCGGGGTGTACTCAAGAGTAAGCCACCCTTGGGCTCCTCAGGAATGAGCTGAGCGGGGTCTACTCCTGAGTAAGGCTGCCAGGGTCTACTCACGAGTAAACCAATTCGCATGTGTGGCAGCTGGGGTCTACTCGTGAGTCGCTGAGGGGGTTGGTCTACCCGTCTACTCTAACCTTTTAAAGGTATTTCTTACATCCATTTTTTTTGCATCCGCGTAAACACAATTCTGCGTAAACACAAAACACAACGCCCAAAATGATCTGGGGTGCTTTTTAAACTGTTCCTGCAACCACTGAGCATTTTTACTGGTAACTAAAAGCTAAGGGGGCCTAAGACTGAAGAGGTGTGTAGCATTTGAATGAAGTTCCCCCCATCTTCTTCTTGACATTTTACAAGCTGATCCAAGCCGATTTTTAAGTGCAGCAAAGCGGGCTTTTCCCTCTGGTGCAACATGCCTCATCTGTTCAGAAACTTCTCGTTTTATCACCATGTGTAAGCTTGCACATGGCAGTTTTTCCTACTCTTTTTCAGTTGCAAAAGCAGGAGAATTTCCCTGGGATTTCCACGTGAGGGGTTGATTTAAGCTCTGTCGATAAGTGCGTTCGTGGTGGCACCTTTAGTACTAACAATATCATAGGAAGGTTTTGGGAGAAGCCTTTAATCAAACAGCATTCAGGGGATTATTCAACAAGCCGACAGGCGTGAGTAGCGGACAGGGTGTCAACTCACGAGTAAGCCAATGGGGGTCTAACGAGTAAGCTGAGCGGGGTCTACTCAAGAGTAAGCCACCCTTGGGCTCCTCAGGAATGAGCTGAGCGGGGTCTACTCGTGAGTAAGGCTGCCAGGGTCTACTCACGAGTAAACCAATTCGCATGTGTGGCAGCTGGGGTCTACTCGTGAGTCGCTGAGGGGGTTGGTCTACCCGTCTACTCTAACCTTTTAAAGGAATTTCTTACATCCATGTTTTTTGCATCCGCGTAAACACAACTGTCCGTAAACACAAAACACAAAGCCCAAAATGATCTGGGGTGCTTTTTAAACTGTTCCTGCCACTACTGGTAACTAAAATCTGAGGGGGCCTACGACTGAAGAGGTGTGTGGCATTTGAATGAAGTTCCCCCCATCTTCTTCTTTACATTTTACAAGCTTATCCAAGCCGATTTTCAAGTGCAGCAAAGGGGGCTTTTCTCTCTGGTGCAACATGCCTCATCTGTTCAGAAACTTCTCGTTTTATCACCACGTGTAAGCTTGCACATGGCAGTTTTTCCTACTCTTTTTCAGTTGCAAAAGCAGGAGAATTTCCCTGGGATTTCCACGTGAGGGGTTGATTTAAGCTCTGTCGATAAGTGCGTTCGTGGAGGCACCTTTAGTACTAACAATATCATAGGAAGGTTTTGGGAGAAGCCTTTGCTCAAACAGCATGGAGGGGATTATTCAACAAGCCGACAGGCGGGAGTAGCGGACAGGGTGTCTACTCACGAGTAAGCTGAGCGGGGTCTACTCAAGAGTAAGCCACCCGTGGGCTCCTCAGGAATGAGCTGAGCGAGATCTACTCCTGAGTAAGGCTGCCAGGGTCTACTCACGAGTAAACCAATTCGCATGTGTGGCAGCTGGGGTCTACTCGTGAGTCGCTGAGGGGGTTGGTCTACCCGTCTACTCTAACCTTTTAAAGGTATTTCTTACATCCATTTTTTTTGCATCCGCGTAAACACAATTCTGCGTAAACACAAAACACAACGCCCAAAATGATCTGGGGTGCTTTTTAAACTGTTCCTGCAACCACTGAGCATTTTTACTGGTAACTAAAAGCTAAGGGGGCCTAAGACTGAAGAGGTGTGTAGCATTTGAATGAAGTTCCCCCCATCTTCTTCTTGACATTTTACAAGCTGATCCAAGCCGATTTTTAAGTGCAGCAAAGCGGGCTTTTCCCTCTGGTGCAACATGCCTCATCTGTTCAGAAACTTCTCGTTTTATCACCATGTGTAAGCTTGCACATGGCAGTTTTTCCTACTCTTTTTCAGTTGCAAAAGCAGGAGAATTTCCCTGGGATTTCCACGTGAGGGGTTGATTTAAGCTCTGTCGATAAGTGCGTTCGTGGTGGCACCTTTAGTACTAACAATATCATAGGAAGGTTTTGGGAGAAGCCTTTAATCAAACAGCATTCAGGGGATTATTCAACAAGCCGACAGGCGTGAGTAGCGGACAGGGTGTCAACTCACGAGTAAGCCAATGGGGGTCTAACGAGTAAGCTGAGCGGGGTCTACTCAAGAGTAAGCCACCCTTGGGCTCCTCAGGAATGAGCTGAGCGGGGTCTACTCGTGAGTAAGGCTGCCAGGGTCTACTCACGAGTAAACCAATTCGCATGTGTGGCAGCTGGGGTCTACTCGTGAGTCGCTGAGGGGGTTGGTCTACCCGTCTACTCTAACCTTTTAAAGGAATTTCTTACATCCATGTTTTTTGCATCCGCGTAAACACAACTGTCCGTAAACACAAAACACAAAGCCCAAAATGATCTGGGGTGCTTTTTAAACTGTTCCTGCCACTACTGGTAACTAAAATCTGAGGGGGCCTACGACTGAAGAGGTGTGTGGCATTTGAATGAAGTTCCCCCCATCTTCTTCTTTACATTTTACAAGCTTATCCAAGCCGATTTTCAAGTGCAGCAAAGGGGGCTTTTCTCTCTGGTGCAACATGCCTCATCTGTTCAGAAACTTCTCGTTTTATCACCACGTGTAAGCTTGCACATGGCAGTTTTTCCTACTCTTTTTCAGTTGCAAAAGCAGGAGAATTTCCCTGGGATTTCCACGTGAGGGGTTGATTTAAGCTCTGTCGATAAGTGCGTTCGTGGAGGCACCTTTAGTACTAACAATATCATAGGAAGGTTTTGGGAGAAGCCTTTGCTCAAACAGCATGGAGGGGATTATTCAACAAGCCGACAGGCGGGAGTAGCGGACAGGGTGTCTACTCACGAGTAAGCTGAGCGGGGTCTACTCAAGAGTAAGCCACCCGTGGGCTCCTCAGGAATGAGCTGAGCGAGATCTACTCCTGAGTAAGGCTGCCAGGGTCTACTCACGAGTAAACCAATTCGCATGTGTGGCAGCTGGGGTCTACTCGTGAGTCGCTGAGGGGGTTGGTCTACCCGTCTACTCTAACCTTTTAAAGGTATTTCTTACATCCATTTTTTTTGCATCCGCGTAAACACAATTCTGCGTAAACACAAAACACAACGCCCAAAATGATCTGGGGTGCTTTTTAAACTGTTCCTGCAACCACTGAGCATTTTTACTGGTAACTAAAAGCTAAGGGGGCCTAAGACTGAAGAGGTGTGTAGCATTTGAATGAAGTTCCCCCCATCTTCTTCTTGACATTTTACAAGCTGATCCAAGCCGATTTTTAAGTGCAGCAAAGCGGGCTTTTCCCTCTGGTGCAACATGCCTCATCTGTTCAGAAACTTCTCGTTTTATCACCATGTGTAAGCTTGCACATGGCAGTTTTTCCTACTCTTTTTCAGTTGCAAAAGCAGGAGAATTTCCCTGGGATTTCCACGTGAGGGGTTGATTTAAGCTCTGTCGATAAGTGCGTTCGTGGTGGCACCTTTAGTACTAACAATATCATAGGAAGGTTTTGGGAGAAGCCTTTAATCAAACAGCATTCAGGGGATTATTCAACAAGCCGACAGGCGTGAGTAGCGGACAGGGTGTCAACTCACGAGTAAGCCAATGGGGGTCTAACGAGTAAGCTGAGCGGGGTCTACTCAAGAGTAAGCCACCCTTGGGCTCCTCAGGAATGAGCTGAGCGGGGTCTACTCGTGAGTAAGGCTGCCAGGGTCTACTCACGAGTAAACCAATTCGCATGTGTGGCAGCTGGGGTCTACTCGTGAGTCGCTGAGGGGGTTGGTCTACCCGTCTACTCTAACCTTTTAAAGGAATTTCTTACATCCATGTTTTTTGCATCCGCGTAAACACAACTGTCCGTAAACACAAAACACAAAGCCCAAAATGATCTGGGGTGCTTTTTAAACTGTTCCTGCCACTACTGGTAACTAAAATCTGAGGGGGCCTACGACTGAAGAGGTGTGTGGCATTTGAATGAAGTTCCCCCCATCTTCTTCTTTACATTTTACAAGCTTATCCAAGCCGATTTTCAAGTGCAGCAAAGGGGGCTTTTCTCTCTGGTGCAACATGCCTCATCTGTTCAGAAACTTCTCGTTTTATCACCACGTGTAAGCTTGCACATGGCAGTTTTTCCTACTCTTTTTCAGTTGCAAAAGCAGGAGAATTTCCCTGGGATTTCCACGTGAGGGGTTGATTTAAGCTCTGTCGATAAGTGCGTTCGTGGAGGCACCTTTAGTACTAACAATATCATAGGAAGGTTTTGGGAGAAGCCTTTGCTCAAACAGCATGGAGGGGATTATTCAACAAGCCGACAGGCGGGAGTAGCGGACAGGGTGTCTACTCACGAGTAAGCTGAGCGGGGTCTACTCAAGAGTAAGCCACCCGTGGGCTCCTCAGGAATGAGCTGAGCGAGATCTACTCCTGAGTAAGGCTGCCAGGGTCTACTCACGAGTAAACCAATTCGCATGTGTGGCAGCTGGGGTCTACTCGTGAGTCGCTGAGGGGGTTGGTCTACCCGTCTACTCTAACCTTTTAAAGGTATTTCTTACATCCATGTTTTTTGCATCTGCGTAAACACAATTCTGCGTAAACACAAAACACAAAGCCCAAAATGATCTAGGGTGCTTTTTAAACTGTTCCTGCAACCACTGAGCATTTTTACTGGTAACTAAAAGCTGAGGGGGCCTACGACTGAAGAGGTGTGTGGCATTTGAATGAAGTTCCCCCCATCTTCTTCTTTACATTTTACAAGCTTATCCAAGCCGATTTTCAAGTGCAGCAAAGGGGGCTTTTCTCTCTGGTGCAACATGCCTCATCTGTTCAGAAACTTCTTGTTTTATCACCACGTGTAAGCTTGCACATGGCAGTTTTTCCTACTCTTTTTCAGTTGCAAAAGCAGGAGAATTTCCCTGGGATTTCCACGTGAGGGGTTGATTTAAGCTCTGTCGATAAGTGCGTTCGTGGTGGCACCTTTAGTACTAACAATATCATAGGAAGGTTTTGGGAGAAGCCTTTGCTCAAACAGCATGGAGGGGATTATTCAACAAGCCGACAGGCGGGAGTAGCGGACAGGGTGTCTACTCACGAGTAAGCTGAGCGGGGTGTACTCAAGAGTAAGCCACCCTTGGGCTCCTCAGGAATGAGCTGAGCGGGGTCTACTCCTGAGTAAGGCTGCCAGGGTCTACTCACGAGTAAACCAATTCGCATGTGTGGCAGCTGGGGTCTACTCGTGAGTCGCTGAGGGGGTTGGTCTACCCGTCTACTCTAACCTTTTAAAGGTATTTCTTACATCCATTTTTTTTGCATCCGCGTAAACACAATTCTGCGTAAACACAAAACACAACGCCCAAAATGATCTGGGGTGCTTTTTAAACTGTTCCTGCAACCACTGAGCATTTTTACTGGTAACTAAAAGCTAAGGGGGCCTAAGACTGAAGAGGTGTGTAGCATTTGAATGAAGTTCCCCCCATCTTCTTCTTGACATTTTACAAGCTGATCCAAGCCGATTTTTAAGTGCAGCAAAGCGGGCTTTTCCCTCTGGTGCAACATGCCTCATCTGTTCAGAAACTTCTCGTTTTATCACCATGTGTAAGCTTGCACATGGCAGTTTTTCCTACTCTTTTTCAGTTGCAAAAGCAGGAGAATTTCCCTGGGATTTCCACGTGAGGGGTTGATTTAAGCTCTGTCGATAAGTGCGTTCGTGGTGGCACCTTTAGTACTAACAATATCATAGGAAGGTTTTGGGAGAAGCCTTTAATCAAACAGCATTCAGGGGATTATTCAACAAGCCGACAGGCGTGAGTAGCGGACAGGGTGTCAACTCACGAGTAAGCCAATGGGGGTCTAACGAGTAAGCTGAGCGGGGTCTACTCAAGAGTAAGCCACCCTTGGGCTCCTCAGGAATGAGCTGAGCGGGGTCTACTCGTGAGTAAGGCTGCCAGGGTCTACTCACGAGTAAACCAATTCGCATGTGTGGCAGCTGGGGTCTACTCGTGAGTCGCTGAGGGGGTTGGTCTACCCGTCTACTCTAACCTTTTAAAGGAATTTCTTACATCCATGTTTTTTGCATCCGCGTAAACACAACTGTCCGTAAACACAAAACACAAAGCCCAAAATGATCTGGGGTGCTTTTTAAACTGTTCCTGCCACTACTGGTAACTAAAATCTGAGGGGGCCTACGACTGAAGAGGTGTGTGGCATTTGAATGAAGTTCCCCCCATCTTCTTCTTTACATTTTACAAGCTTATCCAAGCCGATTTTCAAGTGCAGCAAAGGGGGCTTTTCTCTCTGGTGCAACATGCCTCATCTGTTCAGAAACTTCTCGTTTTATCACCACGTGTAAGCTTGCACATGGCAGTTTTTCCTACTCTTTTTCAGTTGCAAAAGCAGGAGAATTTCCCTGGGATTTCCACGTGAGGGGTTGATTTAAGCTCTGTCGATAAGTGCGTTCGTGGAGGCACCTTTAGTACTAACAATATCATAGGAAGGTTTTGGGAGAAGGCTTTGCTCAAACAGCATGGAGGGGATTATTCAACAAGCCGACAGGCGGGAGTAGCGGACAGGGTGTCTACTCACGAGTAAGCTGAGCGGGGTCTACTCAAGAGTAAGCCACCCGTGGGCTCCTCAGGAATGAGCTGAGCGAGATCTACTCCTGAGTAAGGCTGCCAGGGTCTACTCACGAGTAAACCAATTCGCATGTGTGGCAGCTGGGGTCTACTCGTGAGTCGCTGAGGGGGTTGGTCTACCCGTCTACTCTAACCTTTTAAAGGTATTTCTTACATCCATGTTTTTTGCATTTGCGTAAACACAATTCTGCGTAAACACAAAACACAAAGCCCAAAATGATCTAGGGTGCTTTTTAAACTGTTCCTGCAACCACTGAGCATTTTTACTGGTAACTAAAAGCTGAGGGGGCCTACGACTGAAGAGGTGTGTGGCATTTGAATGAAGTTCCCCCCATCTTCTTCTTTACATTTTACAAGCTTATCCAAGCCGATTTTCAAGTGCAGCAAAGGGGGCTTTTCTCTCTGGTGCAACATGCCTCATCTGTTCAGAAACTTCTTGTTTTATCACCACGTGTAAGCTTGCACATGGCAGTTTTTCCTACTCTTTTTCAGTTGCAAAAGCAGGAGAATTTCCCTGGGATTTCCACGTGAGGGGTTGATTTAAGCTCTGTCGATAAGTGCGTTCGTGGTGGCACCTTTAGTACTAACAATATCATAGGAAGGTTTTGGGAGAAGCCTTTGCTCAAACAGCATGGAGGGGATTATTCAACAAGCCGACAGGCGGGAGTAGCGGACAGGGTGTCTACTCACGAGTAAGCTGAGCGGGGTGTACTCAAGAGTAAGCCACCCTTGGGCTCCTCAGGAATGAGCTGAGCGGGGTCTACTCCTGAGTAAGGCTGCCAGGGTCTACTCACGAGTAAACCAATTCGCATGTGTGGCAGCTGGGGTCTACTCGTGAGTCGCTGAGGGGGTTGGTCTACCCGTCTACTCTAACCTTTTAAAGGTATTTCTTACATCCATTTTTTTTGCATCCGCGTAAACACAATTCTGCGTAAACACAAAACACAACGCCCAAAATGATCTGGGGTGCTTTTTAAACTGTTCCTGCAACCACTGAGCATTTTTACTGGTAACTAAAAGCTAAGGGGGCCTAAGACTGAAGAGGTGTGTAGCATTTGAATGAAGTTCCCCCCATCTTCTTCTTGACATTTTACAAGCTGATCCAAGCCGATTTTTAAGTGCAGCAAAGCGGGCTTTTCCCTCTGGTGCAACATGCCTCATCTGTTCAGAAACTTCTCGTTTTATCACCATGTGTAAGCTTGCACATGGCAGTTTTTCCTACTCTTTTTCAGTTGCAAAAGCAGGAGAATTTCCCTGGGATTTCCACGTGAGGGGTTGATTTAAGCTCTGTCGATAAGTGCGTTCGTGGTGGCACCTTTAGTACTAACAATATCATAGGAAGGTTTTGGGAGAAGCCTTTAATCAAACAGCATTCAGGGGATTATTCAACAAGCCGACAGGCGTGAGTAGCGGACAGGGTGTCAACTCACGAGTAAGCCAATGGGGGTCTAACGAGTAAGCTGAGCGGGGTCTACTCAAGAGTAAGCCACCCTTGGGCTCCTCAGGAATGAGCTGAGCGGGGTCTACTCGTGAGTAAGGCTGCCAGGGTCTACTCACGAGTAAACCAATTCGCATGTGTGGCAGCTGGGGTCTACTCGTGAGTCGCTGAGGGGGTTGGTCTACCCGTCTACTCTAACCTTTTAAAGGAATTTCTTACATCCATGTTTTTTGCATCCGCGTAAACACAACTGTCCGTAAACACAAAACACAAAGCCCAAAATGATCTGGGGTGCTTTTTAAACTGTTCCTGCCACTACTGGTAACTAAAATCTGAGGGGGCCTACGACTGAAGAGGTGTGTGGCATTTGAATGAAGTTTCCCCCATCTTCTTCTTTACATTTTACAAGCTTATCCAAGCCGATTTTCAAGTGCAGCAAAGGGGGCTTTTCTCTCTGGTGCAACATGCCTCATCTGTTCAGAAACTTCTCGTTTTATCACCACGTGTAAGCTTGCACATGGCAGTTTTTCCTACTCTTTTTCAGTTGCAAAAGCAGGAGAATTTCCCTGGGATTTCCACGTGAGGGGTTGATTTAAGCTCTGTCGATAAGTGCGTTCGTGGAGGCACCTTTAGTACTAACAATATCATAGGAAGGTTTTGGGAGAAGCCTTTGCTCAAACAGCATGGAGGGGATTATTCAACAAGCCGACAGGCGGGAGTAGCGGACAGGGTGTCTACTCACGAGTAAGCTGAGCGGGGTCTACTCAAGAGTAAGCCACCCGTGGGCTCCTCAGGAATGAGCTGAGCGAGATCTACTCCTGAGTAAGGCTGCCAGGGTCTACTCACGAGTAAACCAATTCGCATGTGTGGCAGCTGGGGTCTACTCGTGAGTCGCTGAGGGGGTTGGTCTACCCGTCTACTCTAACCTTTTAAAGGTATTTCTTACATCCATGTTTTTTGCATCTGCGTAAACACAATTCTGCGTAAACACAAAACACAAAGCCCAAAATGATCTAGGGTGCTTTTTAAACTGTTCCTGCAACCACTGAGCATTTTTACTGGTAACTAAAAGCTGAGGGGGCCTACGACTGAAGAGGTGTGTGGCATTTGAATGAAGTTCCCCCCATCTTCTTCTTTACATTTTACAAGCTTATCCAAGCCGATTTTCAAGTGCAGCAAAGGGGGCTTTTCTCTCTGGTGCAACATGCCTCATCTGTTCAGAAACTTCTTGTTTTATCACCACGTGTAAGCTTGCACATGGCAGTTTTTCCTACTCTTTTTCAGTTGCAAAAGCAGGAGAATTTCCCTGGGATTTCCACGTGAGGGGTTGATTTAAGCTCTGTCGATAAGTGCGTTCGTGGTGGCACCTTTAGTACTAACAATATCATAGGAAGGTTTTGGGAGAAGCCTTTGCTCAAACAGCATGGAGGGGATTATTCAACAAGCCGACAGGCGGGAGTAGCGGACAGGGTGTCTACTCACGAGTAAGCTGAGCGGGGTGTACTCAAGAGTAAGCCACCCTTGGGCTCCTCAGGAATGAGCTGAGCGGGGTCTACTCCTGAGTAAGGCTGCCAGGGTCTACTCACGAGTAAACCAATTCGCATGTGTGGCAGCTGGGGTCTACTCGTGAGTCGCTGAGGGGGTTGGTCTACCCGTCTACTCTAACCTTTTAAAGGTATTTCTTACATCCATTTTTTTTGCATCCGCGTAAACACAATTCTGCGTAAACACAAAACACAACGCCCAAAATGATCTGGGGTGCTTTTTAAACTGTTCCTGCAACCACTGAGCATTTTTACTGGTAACTAAAAGCTAAGGGGGCCTAAGACTGAAGAGGTGTGTAGCATTTGAATGAAGTTCCCCCCATCTTCTTGTTTACATTTCACAAGCTTATCCAAGCTGATTTTCAAGTGCAGCAAAGGGGGCTTTTCCCTCTGGTGCAACATGCCTCATCTGTTCAGAAACTTCTCGTTTTATCACCATGTGTAAGCTTGCACATGGCAGTTTTTCCTACTCTTTTTCAGTTGCAAAAGCAGGAGAATTTCCCTGGGATTTCCACGTGAGGGGTTGATTTAAGCTCTGTCGATAAGTGCGTTCGTGGTGGCACCTTTAGTACTAACAATATCATAGGAAGGTTTTGGGAGAAGCCTTTAATCAAACAGCATTCAGGGGATTATTCAACAAGCCGACAGGCGTGAGTAGCGGACAGGGTGTCAACTCACGAGTAAGCCAATGGGGGTCTAACGAGTAAGCTGAGCGGGGTCTACTCAAGAGTAAGCCACCCTTGGGCTCCTCAGGAATGAGCTGAGCGGGGTCTACTCGTGAGTAAGGCTGCCAGGGTCTACTCACGAGTAAACCAATTAGCATGTGTGGCAGCTGGGGTCTACTCGTGAGTCGCTGAGGGGGTTGGTCTACCCGTCTACTCTAACCTTTTAAAGGAATTTCTTACATCCATGTTTTTTGCATCCGCGTAAACACAACTGTCCGTAAACACAAAACACAAAGCCCAAAATGATCTGGGGTGCTTTTTAAACTGTTCCTGCCACTACTGGTAACTAAAATCTGAGGGGGCCTACGACTGAAGAGGTGTGTGGCATTTGAATGAAGTTCCCCCCATCTTCTTCTTTACATTTTACAAGCTTATCCAAGCCGATTTTCAAGTGCAGCAAAGGGGGCTTTTCTCTCTGGTGCAACATGCCTCATCTGTTCAGAAACTTCTCGTTTTATCACCACGTGTAAGCTTGCACATGGCAGTTTTTCCTACTCTTTTTCAGTTGCAAAAGCAGGAGAATTTCCCTGGGATTTCCACGTGAGGGGTTGATTTAAGCTCTGTCGATAAGTGCGTTCGTGGAGGCACCTTTAGTACTAACAATATCATAGGAAGGTTTTGGGAGAAGCCTTTGCTCAAACAGCATGGAGGGGATTATTCAACAAGCCGACAGGCGGGAGTAGCGGACAGGGTGTCTACTCACGAGTAAGCTGAGCGGGGTCTACTCAAGAGTAAGCCACCCGTGGGCTCCTCAGGAATGAGCTGAGCGAGATCTACTCCTGAGTAAGGCTGCCAGGGTCTACTCACGAGTAAACCAATTCGCATGTGTGGCAGCTGGGGTCTACTCGTGAGTCGCTGAGGGGGTTGGTCTACCCGTCTACTCTAACCTTTTAAAGGTATTTCTTACATCCATGTTTTTTGCATCTGCGTAAACACAATTCTGCGTAAACACAAAACACAAAGCCCAAAATGATCTAGGGTGCTTTTTAAACTGTTCCTGCAACCACTGAGCATTTTTACTGGTAACTAAAAGCTGAGGGGGCCTACGACTGAAGAGGTGTGTGGCATTTGAATGAAGTTCCCCCCATCTTCTTCTTTACATTTTACAAGCTTATCCAAGCCGATTTTCAAGTGCAGCAAAGGGGGCTTTTCTCTCTGGTGCAACATGCCTCATCTGTTCAGAAACTTCTTGTTTTATCACCACGTGTAAGCTTGCACATGGCAGTTTTTCCTACTCTTTTTCAGTTGCAAAAGCAGGAGAATTTCCCTGGGATTTCCACGTGAGGGGTTGATTTAAGCTCTGTCGATAAGTGCGTTCGTGGTGGCACCTTTAGTACTAACAATATCATAGGAAGGTTTTGGGAGAAGCCTTTGCTCAAACAGCATGGAGGGGATTATTCAACAAGCCGACAGGCGGGAGTAGCGGACAGGGTGTCTACTCACGAGTAAGCTGAGCGGGGTGCACTCAAGAGTAAGCCACCCTTGGGCTCCTCAGGAATGAGCTGAGCGGGGTCTACTCCTGAGTAAGGCTGCCAGGGTCTACTCACGAGTAAACCAATTCGCATGTGTGGCAGCTGGGGTCTACTCGTGAGTCGCTGAGGGGGTTGGTCTACCCGTCTACTCTAACCTTTTAAAGGTATTTCTTACATCCATTTTTTTTGCATCCGCGTAAACACAATTCTGCGTAAACACAAAACACAACGCCCAAAATGATCTGGGGTGCTTTTTAAACTGTTCCTGCAACCACTGAGCATTTTTACTGGTAACTAAAAGCTAAGGGGGCCTAAGACTGAAGAGGTGTGTAGCATTTGAATGAAGTTCCCCCCATCTTCTTCTTGACATTTTACAAGCTGATCCAAGCCGATTTTTAAGTGCAGCAAAGCGGGCTTTTCCCTCTGGTGCAACATGCCTCATCTGTTCAGAAACTTCTCGTTTTATCACCATGTGTAAGCTTGCACATGGCAGTTTTTCCTACTCTTTTTCAGTTGCAAAAGCAGGAGAATTTCCCTGGGATTTCCACGTGAGGGGTTGATTTAAGCTCTGTCGATAAGTGCGTTCGTGGTGGCACCTTTAGTACTAACAATATCATAGGAAGGTTTTGGGAGAAGCCTTTAATCAAACAGCATTCAGGGGATTATTCAACAAGCCGACAGGCGTGAGTAGCGGACAGGGTGTCAACTCACGAGTAAGCCAATGGGGGTCTAACGAGTAAGCTGAGCGGGGTGTACTCAAGAGTAAGCCACCCTTGGGCTCCTCAGGAATGAGCTGAGCGGGGTCTACTCGTGAGTAAGGCTGCCAGGGTCTACTCACGAGTAAACCAATTTGCATGTGTGGCAGCTGGGGTCTACTCGTGAGTCGCTGAGGGGGTTGGTCTACCCGTCTACTCTAACCTTTTAAAGGAATTTCTTACATCCATGTTTTTTGCATCCGCGTAAACACAACTGTCCGTAAACACAAAACACAAAGCCCAAAATGATCTGGGGTGCTTTTTAAACTGTTCCTGCCACTACTGGTAACTAAAATCTGAGGGGGCCTACGACTGAAGAGGTGTGTGGCATTTGAATGAAGTTCCCCCCATCTTCTTCTTTACATTTTACAAGCTTATCCAAGCCGATTTTCAAGTGCAGCAAAGGGGGCTTTTCTCTCTGGTGCAACATGCCTCATCTGTTCAGAAACTTCTCGTTTTATCACCACGTGTAAGCTTGCACATGGCAGTTTTTCCTACTCTTTTTCAGTTGCAAAAGCAGGAGAATTTCCCTGGGATTTCCACGTGAGGGGTTGATTTAAGCTCTGTCGATAAGTGCGTTCGTGGTGGCACCTTTAGTACTAACAATATCATAGGAAGGTTTTGGGAGAAGCCTTTGCTCAAACAGCATGGAGGGGATTATTCAACAAGCCGACAGGCGGGAGTAGCGGACAGGGTGTCTACTCACGAGTAAGCTGAGCGGGGTCTACTCAAGAGTAAGCCACCCATGGGCTACTCTGTAATAAGCTGAGCGGGGTCTACTCGTGAGTAAGGCTGCCAGGGTCTACTCACGAGTAAACCAATTCGCATGTGTGGCAGCTGGGGTCTACTCGTGAGTCGCTGAGGGGTTTGGTCTACCCGTCTACTCTAACCTTTTAAAGGTATTTCTTACATCCATGTTTTTTGCATCCGTGTAAACACAATTCTGTGTAAACACAAAACACAAAGCCCAAAATGATCTGGGGTGCTTTTTAAACTGTTCCTGCAACCACTGAGCATTTTTACTGGTAACTAAAAGCTGAGGGGGCCTAAGACTGAAGAGGTGTGTAGCATTTGAATGAAGTTCCCCCCATCTTCTTCTTGACATTTTACAAGCTTATCCAAGCCGATTTTTAAGTGCAGCAAAGCGGGCTTTTCCCTCTGGTGCAACATGCCTCATCTGTTCAGAAACTTCTCGTTTTATCACCACGTGTCAGCTTGCACATGGCAGTTTTTCCTACTCTTTTTCAGTTGCAAAAGCAGGAGAATTTCCCTGGGATTTCCACGTGAGGGGTTGATTGAAGCTCTGTCGATAAGTGCGTTCGTGGTGGCACCTTTAGTACTAACAATATCATAGGAAGGTTTTGGGAGAAGGCTTTGCTCAAACAGCATGGAGGGGATTATTCAACAAACCGACAGGCGGGAGTAGCGGACAGGGTGTCTACTCACGAGTAAGCTGAGCGGGGTCTACTCAAGAGTAAGCCACCCTTGGGCTCCTCAGGAATGAGCTGAGCGGGGTCTACTCCTGAGTAAGGCTGCCAGGGTCTACTCACGAGTAAACCAATTCGCATTTGTGGCAGCTGGGGTCTACTCGTGAGTCGCTGAGGGGGTTGGTCTACCCGTCTACTCTAACCTTTTAAAGGTATTTCTTACATCCATTTTTTTTGCATCCGCGTAAACACAATTCTGCGTAAACACAAAACACAAAGCCCAAAATGATCTGGGGTGCTTTTTAAACTGTTCCTGCAACCACTGAGCATTTTTACTGGTAACTAAAAGCTGAGGGGGCCTACGACTGAAGAGGTGTGTGGCATTTGAATGAAGTTCCCCCCATCTTCTTCTTTACATTTTACAAGCTTATCCAAGCCGATTTTCAAGTGCAGCAAAGGGGGCTTTTCTCTCTGGTGCAACATGCCTCATCTGTTCAGAAACTTCTCGTTTTATCACCACGTGTAAGCTTGCACATGGCAGTTTTTCCTACTCTTTTTCAGTTGCAAAAGCAGGAGAATTTCCCTGGGATTTCCACGTGAGGGGTTGATTTAAGCTCTGTCGATAAGTGCGTTCGTGGTGGCACCTTTAGTACTAACAATATCATAGGAAGGTTTTGGGAGAAGCCTTTGCTCAAACAGCATGGAGGGGATTATTCAACAAGCCGACAGGCGGGAGTAGCGGACAGGGTGTCTACTCACGAGTAAGCTGAGCGGGGTCTACTCAAGAGTAAGCCACCCATGGGCTACTCTGTAATAAGCTGAGCGGGGTCTACTCGTGAGTAAGGCTGCCAGGGTCTACTCACAAGTAAACCAATTCGCATGTGTGGCAGCTGGGGTCTACTCGTGAGTCGCTGAGGGGGTTGGTCTACCCGTCTACTCTAACCTTTTAAAGGTATTTCTTACATCCATGTTTTTTGCATCCGTGTAAACACAATTCTGTGTAAACACAAAACACAAAGCCCAAAATGATCTGGGGTGCTTTTTAAACTGTTCCTGCAACCACTGAGCATTTTTACTGGTAACTAAAAGCTGAGGGGGCCTAAGACTGAAGAGGTGTGTAGCATTTGAATGAAGTTCCCCCCATCTTCTTCTTGACATTTTACAAGCTGATCCAAGCCGATTTTTAAGTGCAGCAAAGCGGGCTTTTCCCTCTGGTGCAACATGCCTCATCTGTTCAGAAACTTCTCGTTTTATCACCACGTGTCAGCTTGCACATGGCAGTTTTTCATACTCTTTTTCAGTTGCAAAAGCAGGAGAATTTCCCTGGGATTTTCACGTGAGGGGTTGATTGAAGCTCTGTCGATAAGTGCGTTCGTGGTGGCACCTTTAGTACTAACAATATCATAGGAAGGTTTTGGGAGAAGGCTTTGCTCAAACAGCATGGAGGGGATTATTCAACAAGCCGACAGGCGGGAGTAGCGGACAGGGTGTCTACTCACGAGTAAGCTGAGCGGGGTCTACTCAAGAGTAAGCCACCCGTGGGCTCCTCAGGAATGAGCTGAGCGGGGTCTACTCCTGAGTAAGGCTGCCAGGGTCTACTCACGAGTAAACCAATTCGCATGTGTGGCAGCTGGGGTCTACTCGTGAGTCGCTGAGGGGGTTGGTCTACCCGTCTACTCTAACCTTTTAAAGGTATTTCTTACATCCATTTTTTTTGCATCCGCGTAAACACAATTCTGCGTAAACACAAAACACAACGCCCAAAATGATCTGGGGTGCTTTTTAAACTGTTCCTGCAACCACTGAGCATTTTTACTGGTAACTAAAAGCTAAGGGGGCCTAAGACTGAAGAGGTGTGTAGCATTTGAATGAAGTTCCCCCCATCTTCTTCTTGACATTTTACAAGCTGATCCAAGCCGATTTTTAAGTGCAGCAAAGCGGGCTTTTCCCTCTGGTGCAACATGCCTCATCTGTTCAGAAACTTCTCGTTTTATCACCATGTGTAAGCTTGCACATGGCAGTTTTTCCTACTCTTTTTCAGTTGCAAAAGCAGGAGAATTTCCCTGGGATTTCCACGTGAGGGGTTGATTTAAGCTCTGTCGATAAGTGCGTTCGTGGTGGCACCTTTAGTACTAACAATATCATAGGAAGGTTTTGGGAGAAGCCTTTAATCAAACAGCATTCAGGGGATTATTCAACAAGCCGACAGGCGTGAGTAGCGGACAGGGTGTCAACTCACGAGTAAGCCAATGGGGGTCTAACGAGTAAGCTGAGCGGGGTCTACTCAAGAGTAAGCCACCCTTGGGCTCCTCAGGAATGAGCTGAGCGGGGTCTACTCGTGAGTAAGGCTGCCAGGGTCTACTCACGAGTAAACCAATTCGCATGTGTGGCAGCTGGGGTCTACTCGTGAGTCGCTGAGGGGGTTGGTCTACCCGTCTACTCTAACCTTTTAAAGGAATTTCTTACATCCATGTTTTTTGCATCCGCGTAAACACAACTGTCCGTAAACACAAAACACAAAGCCCAAAATGATCTGGGGTGCTTTTTAAACTGTTCCTGCCACTACTGGTAACTAAAATCTGAGGGGGCCTACGACTGAAGAGGTGTGTGGCATTTGAATGAAGTTCCCCCCATCTTCTTCTTTACATTTTACAAGCTTATCCAAGCCGATTTTCAAGTGCAGCAAAGGGGGCTTTTCTCTCTGGTGCAACATGCCTCATCTGTTCAGAAACTTCTCGTTTTATCACCACGTGTAAGCTTGCACATGGCAGTTTTTCCTACTCTTTTTCAGTTGCAAAAGCAGGAGAATTTCCCTGGGATTTCCACGTGAGGGGTTGATTTAAGCTCTGTCGATAAGTGCGTTCGTGGTGGCACCTTTAGTACTAACAATATCATAGGAAGGTTTTGGGAGAAGCCTTTGCTCAAACAGCATGGAGGGGATTATTCAACAAGCCGACAGGCGGGAGTAGCGGACAGGGTGTCTACTCACGAGTAAGCTGAGCGGGGTCTACTCAAGAGTAAGCCACCCATGGGCTACTCTGTAATAAGCTGAGCGGGGTCTACTCGTGAGTAAGGCTGCCAGGGTCTACTCACGAGTAAACCAATTCGCATGTGTGGCAGCTGGGGTCTACTCGTGAGTCGCTGAGGGGGTTGGTCTACCCGTCTACTCTAACCTTTTAAAGGTATTTCTTACATCCATGTTTTTTGCATCCGTGTAAACACAATTCTGTGTAAACACAAAACACAAAGCCCAAAATGATCTGGGGTGCTTTTTAAACTGTTCCTGCAACCACTGAGCATTTTTACTGGTAACTAAAAGCTGAGGGGGCCTAAGACTGAAGAGGTGTGTAGCATTTGAATGAAGTTCCCCCCATCTTCTTCTTGACATTTTACAAGCTTATCCAAGCCGATTTTTAAGTGCAGCAAAGCGGGCTTTTCCCTCTGGTGCAACATGCCTCATCTGTTCAGAAACTTCTCGTTTTATCACCACGTGTCAGCTTGCACATGGCAGTTTTTCCTACTCTTTTTCAGTTGCAAAAGCAGGAGAATTTCCCTGGGATTTCCACGTGAGGGGTTGATTGAAGCTCTGTCGATAAGTGCGTTCGTGGTGGCACCTTTAGTACTAACAATATCATAGGAAGGTTTTGGGAGAAGGCTTTGCTCAAACAGCATGGAGGGGATTATTCAACAAACCGACAGGCGGGAGTAGCGGACAGGGTGTCTACTCACGAGTAAGCTGAGCGGGGTCTACTCAAGAGTAAGCCACCCTTGGGCTCCTCAGGAATGAGCTGAGCGGGGTCTACTCCTGAGTAAGGCTGCCAGGGTCTACTCACGAGTAAACCAATTCGCATTTGTGGCAGCTGGGGTCTACTCGTGAGTCGCTGAGGGGGTTGGTCTACCCGTCTACTCTAACCTTTTAAAGGTATTTCTTACATCCATTTTTTTTGCATCCGCGTAAACACAATTCTGCGTAAACACAAAACACAAAGCCCAAAATGATCTGGGGTGCTTTTTAAACTGTTCCTGCAACCACTGAGCATTTTTACTGGTAACTAAAAGCTGAGGGGGCCTACGACTGAAGAGGTGTGTGGCATTTGAATGAAGTTCCCCCCATCTTCTTCTTTACATTTTACAAGCTTATCCAAGCCGATTTTCAAGTGCAGCAAAGGGGGCTTTTCTCTCTGGTGCAACATGCCTCATCTGTTCAGAAACTTCTCGTTTTATCACCACGTGTAAGCTTGCACATGGCAGTTTTTCCTACTCTTTTTCAGTTGCAAAAGCAGGAGAATTTCCCTGGGATTTCCACGTGAGGGGTTGATTTAAGCTCTGTCGATAAGTGCGTTCGTGGTGGCACCTTTAGTACTAACAATATCATAGGAAGGTTTTGGGAGAAGCCTTTGCTCAAACAGCATGGAGGGGATTATTCAACAAGCCGACAGGCGGGAGTAGCGGACAGGGTGTCTACTCACGAGTAAGCTGAGCGGGGTCTACTCAAGAGTAAGCCACCCATGGGCTACTCTGTAATAAGCTGAGCGGGGTCTACTCGTGAGTAAGGCTGCCAGGGTCTACTCACAAGTAAACCAATTCGCATGTGTGGCAGCTGGGGTCTACTCGTGAGTCGCTGAGGGGGTTGGTCTACCCGTCTACTCTAACCTTTTAAAGGTATTTCTTACATCCATGTTTTTTGCATCCGTGTAAACACAATTCTGTGTAAACACAAAACACAAAGCCCAAAATGATCTGGGGTGCTTTTTAAACTGTTCCTGCAACCACTGAGCATTTTTACTGGTAACTAAAAGCTGAGGGGGCCTAAGACTGAAGAGGTGTGTAGCATTTGAATGAAGTTCCCCCCATCTTCTTCTTGACATTTTACAAGCTTATCCAAGCCGATTTTTAAGTGCAGCAAAGCGGGCTTTTCCCTCTGGTGCAACATGCCTCATCTGTTCAGAAACTTCTCGTTTTATCACCACGTGTCAGCTTGCACATGGCAGTTTTTCATACTCTTTTTCAGTTGCAAAAGCAGGAGAATTTCCCTGGGATTTTCACGTGAGGGGTTGATTGAAGCTCTGTCGATAAGTGCGTTCGTGGTGGCACCTTTAGTACTAACAATATCATAGGAAGGTTTTGGGAGAAGGCTTTGCTCAAACAGCATGGAGGGGATTATTCAACAAGCCGACAGGCGGGAGTAGCGGACAGGGTGTCTATTCACGAGTAAGCTGAGCGGGGTCTACTCAAGAGTAAGCCACCCGTGGGCTCCTCAGGAATGAGCTGAGCGGGGTCTACTCCTGAGTAAGGCTGCCAGGGTCTACTCACGAGTAAACCAATTCGCATGTGTGGCAGCTGGGGTCTACTCGTGAGTCGCTGAGGGGGTTGGTCTACCCGTCTACTCTAACCTTTTAAAGGTATTTCTTACATCCATTTTTTTTGCATCCGCGTAAACACAATTCTGCGTAAACACAAAACACAACGCCCAAAATGATCTGGGGTGCTTTTTAAACTGTTCCTGCAACCACTGAGCATTTTTACTGGTAACTAAAAGCTAAGGGGGCCTAAGACTGAAGAGGTGTGTAGCATTTGAATGAAGTTCCCCCCATCTTCTTCTTGACATTTTACAAGCTGATCCAAGCCGATTTTTAAGTGCAGCAAAGCGGGCTTTTCCCTCTGGTGCAACATGCCTCATCTGTTCAGAAACTTCTCGTTTTATCACCATGTGTAAGCTTGCACATGGCAGTTTTTCCTACTCTTTTTCAGTTGCAAAAGCAGGAGAATTTCCCTGGGATTTCCACGTGAGGGGTTGATTTAAGCTCTGTCGATAAGTGCGTTCGTGGTGGCACCTTTAGTACTAACAATATCATAGGAAGGTTTTGGGAGAAGCCTTTAATCAAACAGCATTCAGGGGATTATTCAACAAGCCGACAGGCGTGAGTAGCGGACAGGGTGTCAACTCACGAGTAAGCCAATGGGGGTCTAACGAGTAAGCTGAGCGGGGTCTACTCAAGAGTAAGCCACCCTTGGGCTCCTCAGGAATGAGCTGAGCGGGGTCTACTCGTGAGTAAGGCTGCCAGGGTCTACTCACGAGTAAACCAATTCGCATGTGTGGCAGCTGGGGTCTACTCGTGAGTCGCTGAGGGGGTTGGTCTACCCGTCTACTCTAACCTTTTAAAGGAATTTCTTACATCCATGTTTTTTGCATCCGCGTAAACACAACTGTCCGTAAACACAAAACACAAAGCCCAAAATGATCTGGGGTGCTTTTTAAACTGTTCCTGCCACTACTGGTAACTAAAATCTGAGGGGGCCTACGACTGAAGAGGTGTGTGGCATTTGAATGAAGTTCCCCCCATCTTCTTCTTTACATTTTACAAGCTTATCCAAGCCGATTTTCAAGTGCAGCAAAGGGGGCTTTTCTCTCTGGTGCAACATGCCTCATCTGTTCAGAAACTTCTCGTTTTATCACCACGTGTAAGCTTGCACATGGCAGTTTTTCCTACTCTTTTTCAGTTGCAAAAGCAGGAGAATTTCCCTGGGATTTCCACGTGAGGGGTTGATTTAAGCTCTGTCGATAAGTGCGTTCGTGGTGGCACCTTTAGTACTAACAATATCATAGGAAGGTTTTGGGAGAAGCCTTTGCTCGAACAGCATGGAGGGGATTATTCAACAAGCCGACAGGCGGGAGTAGCGGACAGGGTGTCTACTCACGAGTAAGCTGAGCGGGGTCTACTCAAGAGTAAGCCACCCATGGGCTACTCTGTAATAAGCTGAGCGGGGTCTACTCGTGAGTAAGGCTGCCAGGGTCTACTCACGAGTAAACCAATTCGCATGTGTGGCAGCTGGGGTCTACTCGTGAGTCGCTGAGGGGGTTGGTCTACCCGTCTACTCTAACCTTTTAAAGGTATTTCTTACATCCATGTTTTTTGCATCCGTGTAAACACAATTCTGTGTAAACACAAAACACAAAGCCCAAAATGATCTGGGGTGCTTTTTAAACTGTTCCTGCAACCACTGAGCATTTTTACTGGTAACTAAAAGCTGAGGGGGCCTAAGACTGAAGAGGTGTGTAGCATTTGAATGAAGTTCCCCCCATCTTCTTCTTGACATTTTACAAGCTTATCCAAGCCGATTTTTAAGTGCAGCAAAGCGGGCTTTTCCCTCTGGTGCAACATGCCTCATCTGTTCAGAAACTTCTCGTTTTATCACCACGTGTCAGCTTGCACATGGCAGTTTTTCCTACTCTTTTTCAGTTGCAAAAGCAGGAGAATTTCCCTGGGATTTCCACGTGAGGGGTTGATTGAAGCTCTGTCGATAAGTGCGTTCGTGGTGGCACCTTTAGTACTAACAATATCATAGGAAGGTTTTGGGAGAAGCCTTTGCTCAAACAGCATGGAGGGGATTATTCAACAAACCGACAGGCGGGAGTAGCGGACAGGGTGTCTACTCACGAGTAAGCTGAGCGGGGTCTACTCAAGAGTAAGCCACCCGTGGGCTCCTCAGGAATGAGCTGAGCGGGGTCTACTCCTGAGTAAGGCTGCCAGGGTCTACTCACGAGTAAACCAATTCGCATGTGTGGCAGCTGGGGTCTACTCGTGAGTCGCTGAGGGGGTTGGTCTACCCGTCTACTCTAACCTTTTAAAGGTATTTCTTACATCCATTTTTTTTGCATCCGCGTAAACACAATTCTGCGTAAACACAAAACACAACGCCCAAAATGATCTGGGGTGCTTTTTAAACTGTTCCTGCAACCACTGAGCATTTTTACTGGTAACTAAAAGCTAAGGGGGCCTAAGACTGAAGAGGTGTGTAGCATTTGAATGAAGTTCCCCCCATCTTCTTCTTGACATTTTACAAGCTGATCCAAGCCGATTTTTAAGTGCAGCAAAGCGGGCTTTTCCCTCTGGTGCAACATGCCTCATCTGTTCAGAAACTTCTCGTTTTATCACCATGTGTAAGCTTGCACATGGCAGTTTTTCCTACTCTTTTTCAGTTGCAAAAGCAGGAGAATTTCCCTGGGATTTCCACGTGAGGGGTTGATTTAAGCTCTGTCGATAAGTGCGTTCGTGGTGGCACCTTTAGTACTAACAATATCATAGGAAGGTTTTGGGAGAAGCCTTTAATCAAACAGCATTCAGGGGATTATTCAACAAGCCGACAGGCGTGAGTAGCGGACAGGGTGTCAACTCACGAGTAAGCCAATGGGGGTCTAACGAGTAAGCTGAGCGGGGTCTACTCAAGAGTAAGCCACCCTTGGGCTCCTCAGGAATGAGCTGAGCGGGGTCTACTCGTGAGTAAGGCTGCCAGGGTCTACTCACGAGTAAACCAATTCGCATGTGTGGCAGCTGGGGTCTACTCGTGAGTCGCTGAGGGGGTTGGTCTACCCGTCTACTCTAACCTTTTAAAGGAATTTCTTACATCCATGTTTTTTGCATCCGCGTAAACACAACTGTCCGTAAACACAAAACACAAAGCCCAAAATGATCTGGGGTGCTTTTTAAACTGTTCCTGCCACTACTGGTAACTAAAATCTGAGGGGGCCTACGACTGAAGAGGTGTGTGGCATTTGAATGAAGTTCCCCCCATCTTCTTCTTTACATTTTACAAGCTTATCCAAGCCGATTTTCAAGTGCAGCAAAGGGGGCTTTTCTCTCTGGTGCAACATGCCTCATCTGTTCAGAAACTTCTCGTTTTATCACCACGTGTAAGCTTGCACATGGCAGTTTTTCCTACTCTTTTTCAGTTGCAAAAGCAGGAGAATTTCCCTGGGATTTCCACGTGAGGGGTTGATTTAAGCTCTGTCGATAAGTGCGTTCGTGGTGGCACCTTTAGTACTAACAATATCATAGGAAGGTTTTGGGAGAAGCCTTTGCTCGAACAGCATGGAGGGGATTATTCAACAAGCCGACAGGCGGGAGTAGCGGACAGGGTGTCTACTCACGAGTAAGCTGAGCGGGGTCTACTCAAGAGTAAGCCACCCGTGGGCTCCTCAGGAATGAGCTGAGCGAGATCTACTCCTGAGTAAGGCTGCCAGGGTCTACTCACGAGTAAACCAATTCGCATGTGTGGCAGCTGGGGTCTACTCGTGAGTCGCTGAGGGGGTTGGTCTACCCGTCTACTCTAACCTTTTAAAGGTATTTCTTACATCCATGTTTTTTGCATCTGCGTAAACACAATTCTGCGTAAACACAAAACACAAAGCCCAAAATGATCTAGGGTGCTTTTTAAACTGTTCCTGCAACCACTGAGCATTTTTACTGGTAACTAAAAGCTGAGGGGGCCTACGACTGAAGAGGTGTGTGGCATTTGAATGAAGTTCCCCCCATCTTCTTCTTTACATTTTACAAGCTTATCCAAGCCGATTTTCAAGTGCAGCAAAGGGGGCTTTTCTCTCTGGTGCAACATGCCTCATCTGTTCAGAAACTTCTCGTTTTATCACCACGTGTAAGCTTGCACATGGCAGTTTTTCCTACTCTTTTTCAGTTGCAAAAGCAGGAGAATTTCCCTGGGATTTCCACGTGAGGGGTTGATTTAAGCTCTGTCGATAAGTGCGTTCGTGGAGGCACCTTTAGTACTAACAATATCATAGGAAGGTTTTGGGAGAAGCCTTTGCTCAAACAGCATGGAGGGGATTATTCAACAAGCCGACAGGCGGGAGTAGCGGACAGGGTGTCTACTCACGAGTAAGCTGAGCGGGGTCTACTCAAGAGTAAGCCACCCATGGGCTACTCTGTAATAAGCTGAGCGGGGTCTACTCGTGAGTAAGGCTGCCAGGGTCTACTCACGAGTAAACCAATTCGCATGTGTGGCAGCTGGGGTCTACTCGTGAGTCGCTGAGGGGGTTGGTCTACCCGTCTACTCTAACCTTTTAAAGGTATTTCTTACATCCATGTTTTTTGCATCCGTGTAAACACAATTCTGTGTAAACACAAAACACAAAGCCCAAAATGATCTGGGGTGCTTTTTAAACTGTTCCTGCAACCACTGAGCATTTTTACTGGTAACTAAAAGCTGAGGGGGCCTAAGACTGAAGAGGTGTGTAGCATTTGAATGAAGTTCCCCCCATCTTCTTCTTGACATTTTACAAGCTTATCCAAGCCGATTTTTAAGTGCAGCAAAGCGGGCTTTTCCCTCTGGTGCAACATGCCTCATCTGTTCAGAAACTTCTCGTTTTATCACCACGTGTCAGCTTGCACATGGCAGTTTTTCCTACTCTTTTTCAGTTGCAAAAGCAGGAGAATTTCCCTGGGATTTCCACGTGAGGGGTTGATTGAAGCTCTGTCGATAAGTGCGTTCGTGGTGGCACCTTTAGTACTAACAATATCATAGGAAGGTTTTGGGAGAAGGCTTTGCTCAAACAGCATGGAGGGGATTATTCAACAAACCGACAGGCGGGAGTAGCGGACAGGGTGTCTACTCACGAGTAAGCTGAGCGGGGTCTACTCAAGAGTAAGCCACCCGTGGGCTCCTCAGGAATGAGCTGAGCGGGGTCTACTCCTGAGTAAGGCTGCCAGGGTCTACTCACGAGTAAACCAATTCGCATTTGTGGCAGCTGGGGTCTACTCGTGAGTCGCTGAGGGGGTTGGTCTACCCGTCTACTCTAACCTTTTAAAGGTATTTCTTACATCCATTTTTTTTGCATCCGCGTAAACACAATTCTGCGTAAACACAAAACACAAAGCCCAAAATGATCTGGGGTGCTTTTTAAACTGTTCCTGCAACCACTGAGCATTTTTACTGGTAACTAAAAGCTGAGGGGGCCTACGACTGAAGAGGTGTGTGGCATTTGAATGAAGTTCCCCCCATCTTCTTCTTTACATTTTACAAGCTTATCCAAGCCGATTTTCAAGTGCAGCAAAGGGGGCTTTTCTCTCTGGTGCAACATGCCTCATCTGTTCAGAAACTTCTCGTTTTATCACCACGTGTAAGCTTGCACATGGCAGTTTTTCCTACTCTTTTTCAGTTGCAAAAGCAGGAGAATTTCCCTGGGATTTCCACGTGAGGGGTTGATTTAAGCTCTGTCGATAAGTGCGTTCGTGGTGGCACCTTTAGTACTAACAATATCATAGGAAGGTTTTGGGAGAAGCCTTTGCTCAAACAGCATGGAGGGGATTATTCAACAAGCCGACAGGCGGGAGTAGCGGACAGGGTGTCTACTCACGAGTAAGCTGAGCGGGGTCTACTCAAGAGTAAGCCACCCATGGGCTACTCTGTAATAAGCTGAGCGGGGTCTACTCGTGAGTAAGGCTGCCAGGGTCTACTCACAAGTAAACCAATTCGCATGTGTGGCAGCTGGGGTCTACTCGTGAGTCGCTGAGGGGGTTGGTCTACCCGTCTACTCTAACCTTTTAAAGGTATTTCTTACATCCATGTTTTTTGCATCCGTGTAAACACAATTCTGTGTAAACACAAAACACAAAGCCCAAAATGATCTGGGGTGCTTTTTAAACTGTTCCTGCAACCACTGAGCATTTTTACTGGTAACTAAAAGCTGAGGGGGCCTAAGACTGAAGAGGTGTGTAGCATTTGAATGAAGTTCCCCCCATCTTCTTCTTGACATTTTACAAGCTTATCCAAGCCGATTTTTAAGTGCAGCAAAGCGGGCTTTTCCCTCTGGTGCAACATGCCTCATCTGTTCAGAAACTTCTCGTTTTATCACCACGTGTCAGCTTGCACATGGCAGTTTTTCCTACTCTTTTTCAGTTGCAAAAGCAGGAGAATTTCCCTGGGATTTTCACGTGAGGGGTTGATTGAAGCTCTGTCGATAAGTGCGTTCGTGGTGGCACCTTTAGTACTAACAATATCATAGGAAGGTTTTGGGAGAAGGCTTTGCTCAAACAGCATGGAGGGGATTATTCAACAAGCCGACAGGCGGGAGTAGCGGACAGGGTGTCTACTCACGAGTAAGCTGAGCGGGGTCTACTCAAGAGTAAGCCACCCGTGGGCTCCTCAGGAATGAGCTGAGCGGGGTCTACTCCTGAGTAAGGCTGCCAGGGTCTACTCACGAGTAAACCAATTCGCATGTGTGGCAGCTGGGGTCTACTCGTGAGTCGCTGAGGGGGTTGGTCTACCCGTCTACTCTAACCTTTTAAAGGTATTTCTTACATCCATTTTTTTTGCATCCGCGTAAACACAATTCTGCGTAAACACAAAACACAACGCCCAAAATGATCTGGGGTGCTTTTTAAACTGTTCCTGCAACCACTGAGCATTTTTACTGGTAACTAAAAGCTAAGGGGGCCTAAGACTGAAGAGGTGTGTAGCATTTGAATGAAGTTCCCCCCATCTTCTTCTTGACATTTTACAAGCTGATCCAAGCCGATTTTTAAGTGCAGCAAAGCGGGCTTTTCCCTCTGGTGCAACATGCCTCATCTGTTCAGAAACTTCTCGTTTTATCACCATGTGTAAGCTTGCACATGGCAGTTTTTCCTACTCTTTTTCAGTTGCAAAAGCAGGAGAATTTCCCTGGGATTTCCACGTGAGGGGTTGATTTAAGCTCTGTCGATAAGTGCGTTCGTGGTGGCACCTTTAGTACTAACAATATCATAGGAAGGTTTTGGGAGAAGCCTTTAATCAAACAGCATTCAGGGGATTATTCAACAAGCCGACAGGCGTGAGTAGCGGACAGGGTGTCAACTCACGAGTAAGCCAATGGGGGTCTAACGAGTAAGCTGAGCGGGGTCTACTCAAGAGTAAGCCACCCTTGGGCTCCTCAGGAATGAGCTGAGCGGGGTCTACTCGTGAGTAAGGCTGCCAGGGTCTACTCACGAGTAAACCAATTCGCATGTGTGGCAGCTGGGGTCTACTCGTGAGTCGCTGAGGGGGTTGGTCTACCCGTCTACTCTAACCTTTTAAAGGAATTTCTTACATCCATGTTTTTTGCATCCGCGTAAACACAACTGTCCGTAAACACAAAACACAAAGCCCAAAATGATCTGGGGTGCTTTTTAAACTGTTCCTGCCACTACTGGTAACTAAAATCTGAGGGGGCCTACGACTGAAGAGGTGTGTGGCATTTGAATGAAGTTCCCCCCATCTTCTTCTTTACATTTTACAAGCTTATCCAAGCCGATTTTCAAGTGCAGCAAAGGGGGCTTTTCTCTCTGGTGCAACATGCCTCATCTGTTCAGAAACTTCTCGTTTTATCACCACGTGTAAGCTTGCACATGGCAGTTTTTCCTACTCTTTTTCAGTTGCAAAAGCAGGAGAATTTCCCTGGGATTTCCACGTGAGGGGTTGATTTAAGCTCTGTCGATAAGTGCGTTCGTGGTGGCACCTTTAGTACTAACAATATCATAGGAAGGTTTTGGGAGAAGCCTTTGCTCGAACAGCATGGAGGGGATTATTCAACAAGCCGACAGGCGGGAGTAGCGGACAGGGTGTCTACTCACGAGTAAGCTGAGCGGGGTCTACTCAAGAGTAAGCCACCCGTGGGCTCCTCAGGAATGAGCTGAGCGAGATCTACTCCTGAGTAAGGCTGCCAGGGTCTACTCACGAGTAAACCAATTCGCATGTGTGGCAGCTGGGGTCTACTCGTGAGTCGCTGAGGGGGTTGGTCTACCCGTCTACTCTAACCTTTTAAAGGTATTTCTTACATCCATGTTTTTTGCATCTGCGTAAACACAATTCTGCGTAAACACAAAACACAAAGCCCAAAATGATCTAGGGTGCTTTTTAAACTGTTCCTGCAACCACTGAGCATTTTTACTGGTAACTAAAAGCTGAGGGGGCCTACGACTGAAGAGGTGTGTGGCATTTGAATGAAGTTCCCCCCATCTTCTTCTTTACATTTTACAAGCTTATCCAAGCCGATTTTCAAGTGCAGCAAAGGGGGCTTTTCTCTCTGGTGCAACATGCCTCATCTGTTCAGAAACTTCTCGTTTTATCACCACGTGTAAGCTTGCACATGGCAGTTTTTCCTACTCTTTTTCAGTTGCAAAAGCAGGAGAATTTCCCTGGGATTTCCACGTGAGGGGTTGATTTAAGCTCTGTCGATAAGTGCGTTCGTGGAGGCACCTTTAGTACTAACAATATCATAGGAAGGTTTTGGGAGAAGCCTTTGCTCAAACAGCATGGAGGGGATTATTCAACAAGCCGACAGGCGGGAGTAGCGGACAGGGTGTCTACTCACGAGTAAGCTGAGCGGGGTCTACTCAAGAGTAAGCCACCCATGGGCTACTCTGTAATAAGCTGAGCGGGGTCTACTCGTGAGTAAGGCTGCCAGGGTCTACTCACGAGTAAACCAATTCGCATGTGTGGCAGCTGGGGTCTACTCGTGAGTCGCTGAGGGGGTTGGTCTACCCGTCTACTCTAACCTTTTAAAGGTATTTCTTACATCCATGTTTTTTGCATCCGTGTAAACACAATTCTGTGTAAACACAAAACACAAAGCCCAAAATGATCTGGGGTGCTTTTTAAACTGTTCCTGCAACCACTGAGCATTTTTACTGGTAACTAAAAGCTGAGGGGGCCTAAGACTGAAGAGGTGTGTAGCATTTGAATGAAGTTCCCCCCATCTTCTTCTTGACATTTTACAAGCTTATCCAAGCCGATTTTTAAGTGCAGCAAAGCGGGCTTTTCCCTCTGGTGCAACATGCCTCATCTGTTCAGAAACTTCTCGTTTTATCACCACGTGTCAGCTTGCACATGGCAGTTTTTCCTACTCTTTTTCAGTTGCAAAAGCAGGAGAATTTCCCTGGGATTTCCACGTGAGGGGTTGATTGAAGCTCTGTCGATAAGTGCGTTCGTGGTGGCACCTTTAGTACTAACAATATCATAGGAAGGTTTTGGGAGAAGGCTTTGCTCAAACAGCATGGAGGGGATTATTCAACAAACCGACAGGCGGGAGTAGCGGACAGGGTGTCTACTCACGAGTAAGCTGAGCGGGGTCTACTCAAGAGTAAGCCACCCGTGGGCTCCTCAGGAATGAGCTGAGCGGGGTCTACTCCTGAGTAAGGCTGCCAGGGTCTACTCACGAGTAAACCAATTCGCATTTGTGGCAGCTGGGGTCTACTCGTGAGTCGCTGAGGGGGTTGGTCTACCCGTCTACTCTAACCTTTTAAAGGTATTTCTTACATCCATTTTTTTTGCATCCGCGTAAACACAATTCTGCGTAAACACAAAACACAAAGCCCAAAATGATCTGGGGTGCTTTTTAAACTGTTCCTGCAACCACTGAGCATTTTTACTGGTAACTAAAAGCTGAGGGGGCCTACGACTGAAGAGGTGTGTGGCATTTGAATGAAGTTCCCCCCATCTTCTTCTTTACATTTTACAAGCTTATCCAAGCCGATTTTCAAGTGCAGCAAAGGGGGCTTTTCTCTCTGGTGCAACATGCCTCATCTGTTCAGAAACTTCTCGTTTTATCACCACGTGTAAGCTTGCACATGGCAGTTTTTCCTACTCTTTTTCAGTTGCAAAAGCAGGAGAATTTCCCTGGGATTTCCACGTGAGGGGTTGATTTAAGCTCTGTCGATAAGTGCGTTCGTGGTGGCACCTTTAGTACTAACAATATCATAGGAAGGTTTTGGGAGAAGCCTTTGCTCAAACAGCATGGAGGGGATTATTCAACAAGCCGACAGGCGGGAGTAGCGGACAGGGTGTCTACTCACGAGTAAGCTGAGCGGGGTCTACTCAAGAGTAAGCCACCCATGGGCTACTCTGTAATAAGCTGAGCGGGGTCTACTCGTGAGTAAGGCTGCCAGGGTCTACTCACAAGTAAACCAATTCGCATGTGTGGCAGCTGGGGTCTACTCGTGAGTCGCTGAGGGGGTTGGTCTACCCGTCTACTCTAACCTTTTAAAGGTATTTCTTACATCCATGTTTTTTGCATCCGTGTAAACACAATTCTGTGTAAACACAAAACACAAAGCCCAAAATGATCTGGGGTGCTTTTTAAACTGTTCCTGCAACCACTGAGCATTTTTACTGGTAACTAAAAGCTGAGGGGGCCTAAGACTGAAGAGGTGTGTAGCATTTGAATGAAGTTCCCCCCATCTTCTTCTTGACATTTTACAAGCTTATCCAAGCCGATTTTTAAGTGCAGCAAAGCGGGCTTTTCCCTCTGGTGCAACATGCCTCATCTGTTCAGAAACTTCTCGTTTTATCACCACGTGTCAGCTTGCACATGGCAGTTTTTCCTACTCTTTTTCAGTTGCAAAAGCAGGAGAATTTCCCTGGGATTTCCACGTGAGGGGTTGATTGAAGCTCTGTCGATAAGTGCGTTCGTGGTGGCACCTTTAGTACTAACAATATCATAGGAAGGTTTTGGGAGAAGGCTTTGCTCAAACAGCATGGAGGGGATTATTCAACAAACCGACAGGCGGGAGTAGCGGACAGGGTGTCTACTCACGAGTAAGCTGAGCGGGGTCTACTCAAGAGTAAGCCACCCGTGGGCTCCTCAGGAATGAGCTGAGCGGGGTCTACTCCTGAGTAAGGCTGCCAGGGTCTACTCACGAGTAAACCAATTCGCATTTGTGGCAGCTGGGGTCTACTCGTGAGTCGCTGAGGGGGTTGGTCTACCCGTCTACTCTAACCTTTTAAAGGTATTTCTTACATCCATTTTTTTTGCATCCGCGTAAACACAATTCTGCGTAAACACAAAACACAAAGCCCAAAATGATCTGGGGTGCTTTTTAAACTGTTCCTGCAACCACTGAGCATTTTTACTGGTAACTAAAAGCTGAGGGGGCCTACGACTGAAGAGGTGTGTGGCATTTGAATGAAGTTCCCCCCATCTTCTTCTTTACATTTTACAAGCTTATCCAAGCCGATTTTCAAGTGCAGCAAAGGGGGCTTTTCTCTCTGGTGCAACATGCCTCATCTGTTCAGAAACTTCTCGTTTTATCACCACGTGTAAGCTTGCACATGGCAGTTTTTCCTACTCTTTTTCAGTTGCAAAAGCAGGAGAATTTCCCTGGGATTTCCACGTGAGGGGTTGATTTAAGCTCTGTCGATAAGTGCGTTCGTGGTGGCACCTTTAGTACTAACAATATCATAGGAAGGTTTTGGGAGAAGCCTTTGCTCAAACAGCATGGAGGGGATTATTCAACAAGCCGACAGGCGGGAGTAGCGGACAGGGTGTCTACTCACGAGTAAGCTGAGCGGGGTCTACTCAAGAGTAAGCCACCCATGGGCTACTCTGTAATAAGCTGAGCGGGGTCTACTCGTGAGTAAGGCTGCCAGGGTCTACTCACAAGTAAACCAATTCGCATGTGTGGCAGCTGGGGTCTACTCGTGAGTCGCTGAGGGGGTTGGTCTACCCGTCTACTCTAACCTTTTAAAGGTATTTCTTACATCCATGTTTTTTGCATCCGTGTAAACACAATTCTGTGTAAACACAAAACACAAAGCCCAAAATGATCTGGGGTGCTTTTTAAACTGTTCCTGCAACCACTGAGCATTTTTACTGGTAACTAAAAGCTGAGGGGGCCTAAGACTGAAGAGGTGTGTAGCATTTGAATGAAGTTCCCCCCATCTTCTTCTTGACATTTTACAAGCTTATCCAAGCCGATTTTTAAGTGCAGCAAAGCGGGCTTTTCCCTCTGGTGCAACATGCCTCATCTGTTCAGAAACTTCTCGTTTTATCACCACGTGTCAGCTTGCACATGGCAGTTTTTCCTACTCTTTTTCAGTTGCAAAAGCAGGAGAATATCCCTGGGATTTCCACGTGAGGGGTTGATTGAAGCTCTGTCGATAAGTGCGTTCGTGGTGGCACCTTTAGTACTAACAATATCATAGGAAGGTTTTGGGAGAAGGCTTTGCTCAAACAGCATGGAGGGGATTATTCAACAAACCGACAGGCGGGAGTAGCGGACAGGGTGTCTACTCACGAGTAAGCTGAGCGGGGTCTACTCAAGAGTAAGCCACCCGTGGGCTCCTCAGGAATGAGCTGAGCGGGGTCTACTCCTGAGTAAGGCTGCCAGGGTCTACTCACGAGTAAACCAATTCGCATTTGTGGCAGCTGGGGTCTACTCGTGAGTCGCTGAGGGGGTTGGTCTACCCGTCTACTCTAACCTTTTAAAGGTATTTCTTACATCCATTTTTTTTGCATCCGCGTAAACACAATTCTGCGTAAACACAAAACACAAAGCCCAAAATGATCTGGGGTGCTTTTTAAACTGTTCCTGCAACCACTGAGCATTTTTACTGGTAACTAAAAGCTGAGGGGGCCTACGACTGAAGAGGTGTGTGGCATTTGAATGAAGTTCCCCCCATCTTCTTCTTTACATTTTACAAGCTTATCCAAGCCGATTTTCAAGTGCAGCAAAGGGGGCTTTTCTCTCTGGTGCAACATGCCTCATCTGTTCAGAAACTTCTCGTTTTATCACCACGTGTAAGCTTGCACATGGCAGTTTTTCCTACTCTTTTTCAGTTGCAAAAGCAGGAGAATTTCCCTGGGATTTCCACGTGAGGGGTTGATTTAAGCTCTGTCGATAAGTGCGTTCGTGGTGGCACCTTTAGTACTAACAATATCATAGGAAGGTTTTGGGAGAAGGCTTTGCTCAAACAGCATGGAGGGGATTATTCAACAAGCCGACAGGCGGGAGTAGCGGACAGGGTGTCTACTCACGAGTAAGCTGAGCGGGGTCTACTCAAGAGTAAGCCACCCATGGGCTACTCTGTAATAAGCTGAGCGGGGTCTACTCGTGAGTAAGGCTGCCAGGGTCTACTCACAAGTAAACCAATTCGCATGTGTGGCAGCTGGGGTCTACTCGTGAGTCGCTGAGGGGGTTGGTCTACCCGTCTACTCTAACCTTTTAAAGGTATTTCTTACATCCATGTTTTTTGCATCCGTGTAAACACAATTCTGTGTAAACACAAAACACAAAGCCCAAAATGATCTGGGGTGCTTTTTAAACTGTTCCTGCAACCACTGAGCATTTTTACTGGTAACTAAAAGCTGAGGGGGCCTAAGACTGAAGAGGTGTGTAGCATTTGAATGAAGTTCCCCCCATCTTCTTCTTGACATTTTACAAGCTTATCCAAGCCGATTTTTAAGTGCAGCAAAGCGGGCTTTTCCCTCTGGTGCAACATGCCTCATCTGTTCAGAAACTTCTCGTTTTATCACCACGTGTCAGCTTGCACATGGCAGTTTTTCATACTCTTTTTCAGTTGCAAAAGCAGGAGAATTTCCCTGGGATTTTCACGTGAGGGGTTGATTGAAGCTCTGTCGATAAGTGCGTTCGTGGTGGCACCTTTAGTACTAACAATATCATAGGAAGGTTTTGGGAGAAGGCTTTGCTCAAACAGCATGGAGGGGATTATTCAACAAGCCGACAGGCGGGAGTAGCGGACAGGGTGTCTACTCACGAGTAAGCTGAGCGGGGTCTACTCAAGAGTAAGCCACCCGTGGGCTCCTCAGGAATGAGCTGAGCGGGGTCTACTCCTGAGTAAGGCTGCCAGGGTCTACTCACGAGTAAACCAATTCGCATGTGTGGCAGCTGGGGTCTACTCGTGAGTCGCTGAGGGGGTTGGTCTACCCGTCTACTCTAACCTTTTAAAGGTATTTCTTACATCCATTTTTTTTGCATCCGCGTAAACACAATTCTGCGTAAACACAAAACACAACGCCCAAAATGATCTGGGGTGCTTTTTAAACTGTTCCTGCAACCACTGAGCATTTTTACTGGTAACTAAAAGCTAAGGGGGCCTAAGACTGAAGAGGTGTGTAGCATTTGAATGAAGTTCCCCCCATCTTCTTCTTGACATTTTACAAGCTGATCCAAGCCGATTTTTAAGTGCAGCAAAGCGGGCTTTTCCCTCTGGTGCAACATGCCTCATCTGTTCAGAAACTTCTCGTTTTATCACCATGTGTAAGCTTGCACATGGCAGTTTTTCCTACTCTTTTTCAGTTGCAAAAGCAGGAGAATTTCCCTGGGATTTCCACGTGAGGGGTTGATTTAAGCTCTGTCGATAAGTGCGTTCGTGGTGGCACCTTTAGTACTAACAATATCATAGGAAGGTTTTGGGAGAAGCCTTTAATCAAACAGCATTCAGGGGATTATTCAACAAGCCGACAGGCGTGAGTAGCGGACAGGGTGTCAACTCACGAGTAAGCCAATGGGGGTCTAACGAGTAAGCTGAGCGGGGTCTACTCAAGAGTAAGCCACCCTTGGGCTCCTCAGGAATGAGCTGAGCGGGGTCTACTCGTGAGTAAGGCTGCCAGGGTCTACTCACGAGTAAACCAATTCGCATGTGTGGCAGCTGGGGTCTACTCGTGAGTCGCTGAGGGGGTTGGTCTACCCGTCTACTCTAACCTTTTAAAGGAATTTCTTACATCCATGTTTTTTGCATCCGCGTAAACACAACTGTCCGTAAACACAAAACACAAAGCCCAAAATGATCTGGGGTGCTTTTTAAACTGTTCCTGCCACTACTGGTAACTAAAATCTGAGGGGGCCTACGACTGAAGAGGTGTGTGGCATTTGAATGAAGTTCCCCCCATCTTCTTCTTTACATTTTACAAGCTTATCCAAGCCGATTTTCAAGTGCAGCAAAGGGGGCTTTTCTCTCTGGTGCAACATGCCTCATCTGTTCAGAAACTTCTCGTTTTATCACCACGTGTAAGCTTGCACATGGCAGTTTTTCCTACTCTTTTTCAGTTGCAAAAGCAGGAGAATTTCCCTGGGATTTCCACGTGAGGGGTTGATTTAAGCTCTGTCGATAAGTGCGTTCGTGGTGGCACCTTTAGTACTAACAATATCATAGGAAGGTTTTGGGAGAAGCCTTTGCTCGAACAGCATGGAGGGGATTATTCAACAAGCCGACAGGCGGGAGTAGCGGACAGGGTGTCTACTCACGAGTAAGCTGAGCGGGGTCTACTCAAGAGTAAGCCACCCGTGGGCTCCTCAGGAATGAGCTGAGCGAGATCTACTCCTGAGTAAGGCTGCCAGGGTCTACTCACGAGTAAACCAATTCGCATGTGTGGCAGCTGGGGTCTACTCGTGAGTCGCTGAGGGGGTTGGTCTACCCGTCTACTCTAACCTTTTAAAGGTATTTCTTACATCCATGTTTTTTGCATCTGCGTAAACACAATTCTGCGTAAACACAAAACACAAAGCCCAAAATGATCTAGGGTGCTTTTTAAACTGTTCCTGCAACCACTGAGCATTTTTACTGGTAACTAAAAGCTGAGGGGGCCTACGACTGAAGAGGTGTGTGGCATTTGAATGAAGTTCCCCCCATCTTCTTCTTTACATTTTACAAGCTTATCCAAGCCGATTTTCAAGTGCAGCAAAGGGGGCTTTTCTCTCTGGTGCAACATGCCTCATCTGTTCAGAAACTTCTCGTTTTATCACCACGTGTAAGCTTGCACATGGCAGTTTTTCCTACTCTTTTTCAGTTGCAAAAGCAGGAGAATTTCCCTGGGATTTCCACGTGAGGGGTTGATTTAAGCTCTGTCGATAAGTGCGTTCGTGGAGGCACCTTTAGTACTAACAATATCATAGGAAGGTTTTGGGAGAAGCCTTTGCTCAAACAGCATGGAGGGGATTATTCAACAAGCCGACAGGCGGGAGTAGCGGACAGGGTGTCTACTCACGAGTAAGCTGAGCGGGGTCTACTCAAGAGTAAGCCACCCATGGGCTACTCTGTAATAAGCTGAGCGGGGTCTACTCGTGAGTAAGGCTGCCAGGGTCTACTCACGAGTAAACCAATTCGCATGTGTGGCAGCTGGGGTCTACTCGTGAGTCGCTGAGGGGGTTGGTCTACCCGTCTACTCTAACCTTTTAAAGGTATTTCTTACATCCATGTTTTTTGCATCCGTGTAAACACAATTCTGTGTAAACACAAAACACAAAGCCCAAAATGATCTGGGGTGCTTTTTAAACTGTTCCTGCAACCACTGAGCATTTTTACTGGTAACTAAAAGCTGAGGGGGCCTAAGACTGAAGAGGTGTGTAGCATTTGAATGAAGTTCCCCCCATCTTCTTCTTGACATTTTACAAGCTTATCCAAGCCGATTTTTAAGTGCAGCAAAGCGGGCTTTTCCCTCTGGTGCAACATGCCTCATCTGTTCAGAAACTTCTCGTTTTATCACCACGTGTAAGCTTGCACATGGCAGTTTTTCCTACTCTTTTTCAGTTGCAAAAGCAGGAGAATTTCCCTGGGATTTCCACGTGAGGGGTTGATTGAAGCTCTGTCGATAAGTGCGTTCGTGGTGGCACCTTTAGTACTAACAATATCATAGGAAGGTTTTGGGAGAAGGCTTTGCTCAAACAGCATGGAGGGGATTATTCAACAAACCGACAGGCGGGAGTAGCGGACAGGGTGTCTACTCACGAGTAAGCTGAGCGGGGTCTACTCAAGAGTAAGCCACCCGTGGGCTCCTCAGGAATGAGCTGAGCGGGGTCTACTCCTGAGTAAGGCTGCCAGGGTCTACTCACGAGTAAACCAATTCGCATGTGTGGCAGCTGGGGTCTACTCGTGAGTCGCTGAGGGGGTTGGTCTACCCGTCTACTCTAACCTTTTAAAGGTATTTCTTACATCCATTTTTTTTGCATCCGCGTAAACACAATTCTGCGTAAACACAAAACACAACGCCCAAAATGATCTGGGGTGCTTTTTAAACTGTTCCTGCAACCACTGAGCATTTTTACTGGTAACTAAAAGCTAAGGGGGCCTAAGACTGAAGAGGTGTGTAGCATTTGAATGAAGTTCCCCCCATCTTCTTCTTGACATTTTACAAGCTGATCCAAGCCGATTTTTAAGTGCAGCAAAGCGGGCTTTTCCCTCTGGTGCAACATGCCTCATCTGTTCAGAAACTTCTCGTTTTATCACCATGTGTAAGCTTGCACATGGCAGTTTTTCCTACTCTTTTTCAGTTGCAAAAGCAGGAGAATTTCCCTGGGATTTCCACGTGAGGGGTTGATTTAAGCTCTGTCGATAAGTGCGTTCGTGGAGGCACCTTTAGTACTAACAATATCATAGGAAGGTTTTGGGAGAAGCCTTTAATCAAACAGCATTCAGGGGATTATTCAACAAGCCGACAGGCGTGAGTAGCGGACAGGGTGTCAACTCACGAGTAAGCCAATGGGGGTCTAACGAGTAAGCTGAGCGGGGTCTACTCAAGAGTAAGCCACCCTTGGGCTCCTCAGGAATGAGCTGAGCGGGGTCTACTCGTGAGTAAGGCTGCCAGGGTCTACTCACGAGTAAACCAATTCGCATGTGTGGCAGCTGGGGTCTACTCGTGAGTCGCTGAGGGGGTTGGTCTACCCGTCTACTCTAACCTTTTAAAGGAATTTCTTACATCCATGTTTTTTGCATCCGCGTAAACACAACTGTCCGTAAACACAAAACACAAAGCCCAAAATGATCTGGGGTGCTTTTTAAACTGTTCCTGCCACTACTGGTAACTAAAATCTGAGGGGGCCTACGACTGAAGAGGTGTGTGGCATTTGAATGAAGTTCCCCCCATCTTCTTCTTTACATTTTACAAGCTTATCCAAGCCGATTTTCAAGTGCAGCAAAGGGGGCTTTTCTCTCTGGTGCAACATGCCTCATCTGTTCAGAAACTTCTCGTTTTATCACCACGTGTAAGCTTGCACATGGCAGTTTTTCCTACTCTTTTTCAGTTGCAAAAGCAGGAGAATTTCCCTGGGATTTCCACGTGAGGGGTTGATTTAAGCTCTGTCGATAAGTGCGTTCGTGGTGGCACCTTTAGTACTAACAATATCATAGGAAGGTTTTGGGAGAAGCCTTTGCTCGAACAGCATGGAGGGGATTATTCAACAAGCCGACAGGCGGGAGTAGCGGACAGGGTGTCTACTCACGAGTAAGCTGAGCGGGGTCTACTCAAGAGTAAGCCACCCGTGGGCTCCTCAGGAATGAGCTGAGCGAGATCTACTCCTGAGTAAGGCTGCCAGGGTCTACTCACGAGTAAACCAATTCGCATGTGTGGCAGCTGGGGTCTACTCGTGAGTCGCTGAGGGGGTTGGTCTACCCGTCTACTCTAACCTTTTAAAGGTATTTCTTACATCCATGTTTTTTGCATCTGCGTAAACACAATTCTGCGTAAACACAAAACACAAAGCCCAAAATGATCTAGGGTGCTTTTTAAACTGTTCCTGCAACCACTGAGCATTTTTACTGGTAACTAAAAGCTGAGGGGGCCTACGACTGAAGAGGTGTGTGGCATTTGAATGAAGTTCCCCCCATCTTCTTCTTTACATTTTACAAGCTTATCCAAGCCGATTTTCAAGTGCAGCAAAGGGGGCTTTTCTCTCTGGTGCAACATGCCTCATCTGTTCAGAAACTTCTCGTTTTATCACCACGTGTAAGCTTGCACATGGCAGTTTTTCCTACTCTTTTTCAGTTGCAAAAGCAGGAGAATTTCCCTGGGATTTCCACGTGAGGGGTTGATTTAAGCTCTGTCGATAAGTGCGTTCGTGGAGGCACCTTTAGTACTAACAATATCATAGGAAGGTTTTGGGAGAAGCCTTTGCTCAAACAGCATGGAGGGGATTATTCAACAAGCCGACAGGCGGGAGTAGCGGACAGGGTGTCTACTCACGAGTAAGCTGAGCGGGGTCTACTCAAGAGTAAGCCACCCATGGGCTACTCTGTAATAAGCTGAGCGGGGTCTACTCGTGAGTAAGGCTGCCAGGGTCTACTCACGAGTAAACCAATTCGCATGTGTGGCAGCTGGGGTCTACTCGTGAGTCGCTGAGGGGGTTGGTCTACCCGTCTACTCTAACCTTTTAAAGGTATTTCTTACATCCATGTTTTTTGCATCCGTGTAAACACAATTCTGTGTAAACACAAAACACAAAGCCCAAAATGATCTGGGGTGCTTTTTAAACTGTTCCTGCAACCACTGAGCATTTTTACTGGTAACTAAAAGCTGAGGGGGCCTAAGACTGAAGAGGTGTGTAGCATTTGAATGAAGTTCCCCCCATCTTCTTCTTGACATTTTACAAGCTTATCCAAGCGGATTTTTAAGTGCAGCAAAGCGGGCTTTTCCCTCTGGTGCAACATGCCTCATCTGTTCAGAAACTTCTCGTTTTATCACCACGTGTCAGCTTGCACATGGCAGTTTTTCCTACTCTTTTTCAGTTGCAAAAGCAGGAGAATTTCCCTGGGATTTCCACGTGAGGGGTTGATTGAAGCTCTGTCGATAAGTGCGTTCGTGGTGGCACCTTTAGTACTAACAATATCATAGGAAGGTTTTGGGAGAAGGCTTTGCTCAAACAGCATGGAGGGGATTATTCAACAAACCGACAGGCGGGAGTAGCGGACAGGGTGTCTACTCACGAGTAAGCTGAGCGGGGTCTACTCAAGAGTAAGCCACCCGTGGGCTCCTCAGGAATGAGCTGAGCGGGGTCTACTCCTGAGTAAGGCTGCCAGGGTCTACTCACGAGTAAACCAATTCGCATTTGTGGCAGCTGGGGTCTACTCGTGAGTCGCTGAGGGGGTTGGTCTACCCGTCTACTCTAACCTTTTAAAGGTATTTCTTACATCCATTTTTTTTGCATCCGCGTAAACACAATTCTGCGTAAACACAAAACACAAAGCCCAAAATGATCTGGGGTGCTTTTTAAACTGTTCCTGCAACCACTGAGCATTTTTACTGGTAACTAAAAGCTGAGGGGGCCTACGACTGAAGAGGTGTGTGGCATTTGAATGAAGTTCCCCCCATCTTCTTCTTTACATTTTACAAGCTTATCCAAGCCGATTTTCAAGTGCAGCAAAGGGGGCTTTTCTCTCTGGTGCAACATGCCTCATCTGTTCAGAAACTTCTCGTTTTATCACCACGTGTAAGCTTGCACATGGCAGTTTTTCCTACTCTTTTTCAGTTGCAAAAGCAGGAGAATTTCCCTGGGATTTCCACGTGAGGGGTTGATTTAAGCTCTGTCGATAAGTGCGTTCGTGGTGGCACCTTTAGTACTAACAATATCATAGGAAGGTTTTGGGAGAAGCCTTTGCTCAAACAGCATGGAGGGGATTATTCAACAAGCCGACAGGCGGGAGTAGCGGACAGGGTGTCTACTCACGAGTAAGCTGAGCGGGGTCTACTCAAGAGTAAGCCACCCATGGGCTACTCTGTAATAAGCTGAGCGGGGTCTACTCGTGAGTAAGGCTGCCAGGGTCTACTCACAAGTAAACCAATTCGCATGTGTGGCAGCTGGGGTCTACTCGTGAGTCGCTGAGGGGGTTGGTCTACCCGTCTACTCTAACCTTTTAAAGGTATTTCTTACATCCATGTTTTTTGCATCCGTGTAAACACAATTCTGTGTAAACACAAAACACAAAGCCCAAAATGATCTGGGGTGCTTTTTAAACTGTTCCTGCAACCACTGAGCATTTTTACTGGTAACTAAAAGCTGAGGGGGCCTAAGACTGAAGAGGTGTGTAGCATTTGAATGAAGTTCCCCCCATCTTCTTCTTGACATTTTACAAGCTTATCCAAGCCGATTTTTAAGTGCAGCAAAGCGGGCTTTTCCCTCTGGTGCAACATGCCTCATCTGTTCAGAAACTTCTCGTTTTATCACCACGTGTCAGCTTGCACATGGCAGTTTTTCATACTCTTTTTCAGTTGCAAAAGCAGGAGAATTTCCCTGGGATTTTCACGTGAGGGGTTGATTGAAGCTCTGTCGATAAGTGCGTTCGTGGTGGCACCTTTAGTACTAACAATATCATAGGAAGGTTTTGGGAGAAGGCTTTGCTCAAACAGCATGGAGGGGATTATTCAACAAGCCGACAGGCGGGAGTAGCGGACAGGGTGTCTACTCACGAGTAAGCTGAGCGGGGTCTACTCAAGAGTAAGCCACCCGTGGGCTCCTCAGGAATGAGCTGAGCGGGGTCTACTCCTGAGTAAGGCTGCCAGGGTCTACTCACGAGTAAACCAATTCGCATGTGTGGCAGCTGGGGTCTACTCGTGAGTCGCTGAGGGGGTTGGTCTACCCGTCTACTCTAACCTTTTAAAGGTATTTCTTACATCCATTTTTTTTGCATCCGCGTAAACACAATTCTGCGTAAACACAAAACACAACGCCCAAAATGATCTGGGGTGCTTTTTAAACTGTTCCTGCAACCACTGAGCATTTTTACTGGTAACTAAAAGCTAAGGGGGCCTAAGACTGAAGAGGTGTGTAGCATTTGAATGAAGTTCCCCCCATCTTCTTCTTGACATTTTACAAGCTGATCCAAGCCGATTTTTAAGTGCAGCAAAGCGGGCTTTTCCCTCTGGTGCAACATGCCTCATCTGTTCAGAAACTTCTCGTTTTATCACCATGTGTAAGCTTGCACATGGCAGTTTTTCCTACTCTTTTTCAGTTGCAAAAGCAGGAGAATTTCCCTGGGATTTCCACGTGAGGGGTTGATTTAAGCTCTGTCGATAAGTGCGTTCGTGGTGGCACCTTTAGTACTAACAATATCATAGGAAGGTTTTGGGAGAAGCCTTTAATCAAACAGCATTCAGGGGATTATTCAACAAGCCGACAGGCGTGAGTAGCGGACAGGGTGTCAACTCACGAGTAAGCCAATGGGGGTCTAACGAGTAAGCTGAGCGGGGTCTACTCAAGAGTAAGCCACCCTTGGGCTCCTCAGGAATGAGCTGAGCGGGGTCTACTCGTGAGTAAGGCTGCCAGGGTCTACTCACGAGTAAACCAATTCGCATGTGTGGCAGCTGGGGTCTACTCGTGAGTCGCTGAGGGGGTTGGTCTACCCGTCTACTCTAACCTTTTAAAGGAATTTCTTACATCCATGTTTTTTGCATCCGCGTAAACACAACTGTCCGTAAACACAAAACACAAAGCCCAAAATGATCTGGGGTGCTTTTTAAACTGTTCCTGCCACTACTGGTAACTAAAATCTGAGGGGGCCTACGACTGAAGAGGTGTGTGGCATTTGAATGAAGTTCCCCCCATCTTCTTCTTTACATTTTACAAGCTTATCCAAGCCGATTTTCAAGTGCAGCAAAGGGGGCTTTTCTCTCTGGTGCAACATGCCTCATCTGTTCAGAAACTTCTCGTTTTATCACCACGTGTAAGCTTGCACATGGCAGTTTTTCCTACTCTTTTTCAGTTGCAAAAGCAGGAGAATTTCCCTGGGATTTCCACGTGAGGGGTTGATTTAAGCTCTGTCGATAAGTGCGTTCGTGGTGGCACCTTTAGTACTAACAATATCATAGGAAGGTTTTGGGAGAAGCCTTTGCTCGAACAGCATGGAGGGGATTATTCAACAAGCCGACAGGCGGGAGTAGCGGACAGGGTGTCTACTCACGAGTAAGCTGAGCGGGGTCTACTCAAGAGTAAGCCACCCGTGGGCTCCTCAGGAATGAGCTGAGCGAGATCTACTCCTGAGTAAGGCTGCCAGGGTCTACTCACGAGTAAACCAATTCGCATGTGTGGCAGCTGGGGTCTACTCGTGAGTCGCTGAGGGGGTTGGTCTACCCGTCTACTCTAACCTTTTAAAGGTATTTCTTACATCCATGTTTTTTGCATCTGCGTAAACACAATTCTGCGTAAACACAAAACACAAAGCCCAAAATGATCTAGGGTGCTTTTTAAACTGTTCCTGCAACCACTGAGCATTTTTACTGGTAACTAAAAGCTGAGGGGGCCTACGACTGAAGAGGTGTGTGGCATTTGAATGAAGTTCCCCCCATCTTCTTCTTTACATTTTACAAGCTTATCCAAGCCGATTTTCAAGTGCAGCAAAGGGGGCTTTTCTCTCTGGTGCAACATGCCTCATCTGTTCAGAAACTTCTCGTTTTATCACCACGTGTAAGCTTGCACATGGCAGTTTTTCCTACTCTTTTTCAGTTGCAAAAGCAGGAGAATTTCCCTGGGATTTCCACGTGAGGGGTTGATTTAAGCTCTGTCGATAAGTGCGTTCGTGGAGGCACCTTTAGTACTAACAATATCATAGGAAGGTTTTGGGAGAAGCCTTTGCTCAAACAGCATGGAGGGGATTATTCAACAAGCCGACAGGCGGGAGTAGCGGACAGGGTGTCTACTCACGAGTAAGCTGAGCGGGGTCTACTCAAGAGTAAGCCACCCATGGGCTACTCTGTAATAAGCTGAGCGGGGTCTACTCGTGAGTAAGGCTGCCAGGGTCTACTCACGAGTAAACCAATTCGCATGTGTGGCAGCTGGGGTCTACTCGTGAGTCGCTGAGGGGGTTGGTCTACCCGTCTACTCTAACCTTTTAAAGGTATTTCTTACATCCATGTTTTTTGCATCCGTGTAAACACAATTCTGTGTAAACACAAAACACAAAGCCCAAAATGATCTGGGGTGCTTTTTAAACTGTTCCTGCAACCACTGAGCATTTTTACTGGTAACTAAAAGCTGAGGGGGCCTAAGACTGAAGAGGTGTGTAGCATTTGAATGAAGTTCCCCCCATCTTCTTCTTGACATTTTACAAGCTTATCCAAGCCGATTTTTAAGTGCAGCAAAGCGGGCTTTTCCCTCTGGTGCAACATGCCTCATCTGTTCAGAAACTTCTCGTTTTATCACCACGTGTCAGCTTGCACATGGCAGTTTTTCCTACTCTTTTTCAGTTTCAAAAGCAGGAGAATTTCCCTGGGATTTCCACGTGAGGGGTTGATTGAAGCTCTGTCGATAAGTGCGTTCGTGGTGGCACCTTTAGTACTAACAATATCATAGGAAGGTTTTGGGAGAAGGCTTTGCTCAAACAGCATGGAGGGGATTATTCAACAAACCGACAGGCGGGAGTAGCGGACAGGGTGTCTACTCACGAGTAAGCTGAGCGGGGTCTACTCAAGAGTAAGCCACCCGTGGGCTCCTCAGGAATGAGCTGAGCGGGGTCTACTCCTGAGTAAGGCTGCCAGGGTCTACTCACGAGTAAACCAATTCGCATTTGTGGCAGCTGGGGTCTACTCGTGAGTCGCTGAGGGGGTTGGTCTACCCGTCTACTCTAACCTTTTAAAGGTATTTCTTACATCCATTTTTTTTGCATCCGCGTAAACACAATTCTGCGTAAACACAAAACACAAAGCCCAAAATGATCTGGGGTGCTTTTTAAACTGTTCCTGCAACCACTGAGCATTTTTACTGGTAACTAAAAGCTGAGGGGGCCTACGACTGAAGAGGTGTGTGGCATTTGAATGAAGTTCCCCCCATCTTCTTCTTTACATTTTACAAGCTTATCCAAGCCGATTTTCAAGTGCAGCAAAGGGGGCTTTTCTCTCTGGTGCAACATGCCTCATCTGTTCAGAAACTTCTCGTTTTATCACCACGTGTAAGCTTGCACATGGCAGTTTTTCCTACTCTTTTTCAGTTGCAAAAGCAGGAGAATTTCCCTGGGATTTCCACGTGAGGGGTTGATTTAAGCTCTGTCGATAAGTGCGTTCGTGGTGGCACCTTTAGTACTAACAATATCATAGGAAGGTTTTGGGAGAAGCCTTTGCTCAAACAGCATGGAGGGGATTATTCAACAAGCCGACAGGCGGGAGTAGCGGACAGGGTGTCTACTCACGAGTAAGCTGAGCGGGGTCTACTCAAGAGTAAGCCACCCGTGGGCTCCTCAGGAATGAGCTGAGCGGGGTCTACTCATGAGTAAGGCTGCCAGGGTCTACTCACGAGTAAACCAATTCGCATGTGTGGCAGCTGGGGTCTACTCGTGAGTCGCTGAGGGGGTTGGTCTACCCGTCTACTCTAACCTTTTAAAGGTATTTCTTACATCCATGTTTTTTGCATCCGCGTAAACACAATTCTGCGTAAACACAAAACACAAAGCCCAAAATTATCTGGGGTGCTTTTTAAACTGTTCCTGCAACCACTGAGCATTTTTACTGGTAACTAAAAGCTGAGGGGGCCTAAGACTGAAGAGGTGTGTAGCATTTGAATGAAGTTCCCCCCATCTTCTTCTTGACATTTTACAAGCTGATCCAAGCCGATTTTTAAGTGCAGAAAAGCGGGCTTTTCCCTCTGGTGCAACATGCCTCATCTGTTCAGAAACTTCTCGTTTTATCACCACGTGTAAGCTTGCACATGGCAGTTTTTCCTACTCTTTTTCAGTTGCAAAAGCAGGAGAATTTCCCTGGGATTTCCACGTGAGGGGTTGATTTAAGCTCTGTCGATAAGTGCGTTCGTGGTGGCACCTTTAGTACTAACAATATCATAGGAAGGTTTGGGGAGAAGCCTTTACTCAAACAGCATTCAGGGGATTATTCAACAAGCCGACAGGCGTGAGTAGCGGACATGGTGTCAACTCACGAGTAAGCCAATGGGGGTCTAACGAGTAAGCTGAGCGGGGTCTACTCAAGAGTAAGCCACCCTTGGGCTCCTCAGGAATGAGCTGAGCAGGGTCTACTCGTGAGTAAGGCTGCCAGGGTCTACTCACGAGTAAACCAATTCGCATGTGTGGCAGCTGGGGTCTACTCGTGAGTCGCTGAGGGGGTTGGTCTACCCGTCTACTCTAACCTTTTAAAGGTATTTCTTACATCCATGTTTTTTGCATCCGCGTAAACACAACTGTCCGTAAACACAAAACACAAAGCCCAAAATGATCTGGGGTGCTTTTTAAACTGTTCCTGCCACTACTGGTAACTAAAAGCTGAGGGGGCCTACGACTGAAGAGGTGTGTGGCATTTGAATGAAGTTCCCCCCATCTTCTTCTTTACATTTTACAAGCTTATCCAAGCCGATTTTCAAGTGCAGCAAAGGGGGCTTTTCTCTCTGGTGCAACATGCCTCATCTGTTCAGAAACTTCTCGTTTTATCACCACGTGTAAGCTTGCACATGGCAGTTTTTCCTACTCTTTTTCAGTTGCAAAAGCAGGAGAATTTCCCTGGGATTTCCACGTGAGGGGTTGATTTAAGCTCTGTCGATAAGTGCGTTCGTGGTGGCACCTTTAGTACTAACAATATCATAGGAAGGTTTTGGGAGAAGCCTTTGCTCAAACAGCATGGAGGGGATTATTCAACAAGCCGACAGGCGGGAGTAGCGGACAGGGTGTCTACTCACGAGTAAGCTGAGCGGGGTCTACTCAAGAGTAAGCCACCCGTGGGCTCCTCAGGAATGAGCTGAGCGGGGTCTACTCATGAGTAAGGCTGCCAGGGTCTACTCACGAGTAAACCAATTCGCATGTGTGGCAGCTGGGGTCTACTCGTGAGTCGCTGAGGGGGTTGGTCTACCCGTCTACTCTAACCTTTTAAAGGTATTTCTTACATCCATGTTTTTTGCATCCGCGTAAACACAATTCTGCGTAAACACAAAACACAAAGCCCAAAATTATCTGGGGTGCTTTTTAAACTGTTCCTGCAACCACTGAGCATTTTTACTGGTAACTAAAAGCTGAGGGGGCCTAAGAGTGAAGAGGTGTGTAGCATTTGAATGAAGTTCCCCCCATCTTCTTCTTGACATTTTACAAGCTGATCCAAGCCGATTTTTAAGTGCAGCAAAGCGGGCTTTTCCCTCTGGTGCAACATGCCTCATCTGTTCAGAAACTTCTCGTTTTATCACCACGTGTAAGCTTGCACATGGCAGTTTTTCCTACTCTTTTTCAGTTGCAAAAGCAGGAGAATTTCCCTGGGATTTCCACGTGAGGGGTTGATTTAAGCTCTGTCGATAAGTGCGTTCGTGGTGGCACCTTTAGTACTAACAATATCATAGGAAGGTTTTGGGAGAAGCCTTTACTCAAACAGCATTCAGGGGATTATTCAACAAGCCGACAGGCGTGAGTAACGGACAGGGTGTCAACTCACGAGTAAGCCAATGGGGGTCTAACGAGTAAGCTGAGCGGGGTCTACTCAAGAGTAAGCCACCCTTGGGCTCCTCAGGAATGAGCTGAGCAGGGTCTACTCGTGAGTAAGGCTGCCAGGGTCTACTCACGAGTAAACCAATTCGCATGTGTGGCAGCTGGGGTCTACTCGTGAGTCGCTGAGGGGGTTGGTCTACCCGTCTACTCTAACCTTTTAAAGGTATTTCTTACATCCATGTTTTTTGCATCCGCGTAAACACAACTGTCCGTAAACACAAAACACAAAGCCCAAAATGATCTGGGGTGCTTTTTAAACTGTTCCTGCCACTACTGGTAACTAGAAGCTGAGGGGGCCTACGACTGAAGAGGTGTGTGGCATTTGAATGAAGTTCCCCCCATCTTCTTCTTTACATTTTACAAGCTTATCCAAGCCGATTTTCAAGTGCAGCAAAGGGGGCTTTTCTCTCTGGTGCAACATGCCTCATCTGTTCAGAAACTTCTCGTTTTATCACCACGTGTAAGCTTGCACATGGCAGTTTTTCCTACTCTTTTTCAGTTGCAAAAGCAGGAGAATTTCCCTGGGATTTCCACGTGAGGGGTTGATTTAAGCTCTGTCGATAAGTGCGTTCGTGGAGGCACCTTTAGTACTAACAATATCATAGGAAGGTTTTGGGAGAAGCCTTTGCTCAAACAGCATGGAGGGGATTATTCAACAAGCCGACAGGCGGGAGTAGCGGACAGGGTGTCTACTCACGAGTAAGCTGAGCGGGGTCTACTCAAGAGTAAGCCACCCATGGGCTACTCTGTAATAAGCTGAGCGGGGTCTACTCGTGAGTAAGGCTGCCAGGGTCTACTCACGAGTAAACCAATTCGCATGTGTGGCAGCTGGGGTCTACTCGTGAGTCGCTGAGGGGGTTGGTCTACCCGTCTACTCTAACCTTTTAAAGGTATTTCTTACATCCATGTTTTTTGCATCCGTGTAAACACAATTCTGTGTAAACACAAAACACAAAGCCCAAAATGATCTGGGGTGCTTTTTAAACTGTTCCTGCAACCACTGAGCATTTTTACTGGTAACTAAAAGCTGAGGGGGCCTAAGACTGAAGAGGTGTGTAGCATTTGAATGAAGTTCCCCCCATCTTCTTCTTGACATTTTACAAGCTTATCCAAGCCGATTTTTAAGTGCAGCAAAGCGGGCTTTTCCCTCTGGTGCAACATGCCTCATCTGTTCAGAAACTTCTCGTTTTATCACCACGTGTCAGCTTGCACATGGCAGTTTTTCCTACTCTTTTTCAGTTGCAAAAGCAGGAGAATTTCCCTGGGATTTCCACGTGAGGGGTTGATTGAAGCTCTGTCGATAAGTGCGTTCGTGGTGGCACCTTTAGTACTAACAATATCATAGGAAGGTTTTGGGAGAAGGCTTTGCTCAAACAGCATGGAGGGGATTATTCAACAAACCGACAGGCGGGAGTAGCGGACAGGGTGTCTACTCACGAGTAAGCTGAGTGGGGTCTACTCAAGAGTAAGCCACCCGTGGGCTCCTCAGGAATGAGCTGAGCGGGGTCTACTCCTGAGTAAGGCTGCCAGGGTCTACTCACGAGTAAACCAATTCGCATTTGTGGCAGCTGGGGTCTACTTGTGAGTCGCTGAGGGGGTTGGTCTACCCGTCTACTCTAACCTTTTAAAGGTATTTCTTACATCCATTTTTTTTGCATCCGCGTAAACACAATTCTGCGTAAACACAAAACACAAAGCCCAAAATGATCTGGGGTGCTTTTTAAACTGTTCCTGCAACCACTGAGCATTTTTACTGGTAACTAAAATCTGAGGGGGCCTACGACTGAAGAGGTGTGTGGCATTTGAATGAAGTTCCCCCCATCTTCTTCTTTACATTTTACAAGCTTATCCAAGCCGATTTTCAAGTGCAGCAAAGGGGGCTTTTCTCTCTGGTGCAACATGCCTCATCTGTTCAGAAACTTCTCGTTTTATCACCACGTGTAAGCTTGCACATGGCAGTTTTTCCTACTCTTTTTCAGTTGCAAAAGCAGGAGAATTTCCCTGGGATTTCCACGTGAGGGGTTGATTTAAGCTCTGTCGATAAGTGCGTTCGTGGTGGCACCTTTAGTACTAACAATATCATAGGAAGGTTTTGGGAGAAGCCTTTGCTCAAACAGCATGGAGGGGATTATTCAACAAGCCGACAGGCGGGAGTAGCGGACAGGGTGTCTACTCACGAGTAAGCTGAGCGGGGTCTACTCAAGAGTAAGCCACCCGTGGGCTCCTCAGGAATGAGCTGAGCGGGGTCTACTCATGAGTAAGGCTGCCAGGGTCTACTCACGAGTAAACCAATTCGCATGTGTGGCAGCTGGGGTCTACTCGTGAGTCGCTGAGGGGGTTGGTCTACCCGTCTACTCTAACCTTTTAAAGGTATTTCTTACATCCATGTTTTTTGCATCCGCGTAAACACAATTCTGCGTAAACACAAAACACAAAGCCCAAAATTATCTGGGGTGCTTTTTAAACTGTTCCTGCAACCACTGAGCATTTTTACTGGTAACTAAAAGCTGAGGGGGCCTAAGAGTGAAGAGGTGTGTAGCATTTGAATGAAGTTCCCCCCATCTTCTTCTTGACATTTTACAAGCTGATCCAAGCCGATTTTTAAGTGCAGCAAAGCGGGCTTTTCCCTCTGGTGCAACATGCCTCATCTGTTCAGAAACTTCTCGTTTTATCACCACGTGTAAGCTTGCACATGGCAGTTTTTCCTACTCTTTTTCAGTTGCAAAAGCAGGAGAATTTCCCTGGGATTTCCACGTGAGGGGTTGATTTAAGCTCTGTCGATAAGTGCGTTCGTGGTGGCACCTTTAGTACTAACAATATCATAGGAAGGTTTTGGGAGAAGCCTTTACTCAAACAGCATTCAGGGGATTATTCAACAAGCCGACAGGCGTGAGTAACGGACAGGGTGTCAACTCACGAGTAAGCCAATGGGGGTCTAACGAGTAAGCTGAGCGGGGTCTACTCAAGAGTAAGCCACCCTTGGGCTCCTGAGGAATGAGCTGAGCAGGGTCTACTCGTGAGTAAGGCTGCCAGGGTCTACTCACGAGTAAACCAATTCGCATGTGTGGCAGCTGGGGTCTACTCGTGAGTCGCTGAGGGGGTTGGTCTACCCGTCTACTCTAACCTTTTAAAGGTATTTCTTACATCCATGTTTTTTGCATCCGCGTAAACACAACTGTCCGTAAACACAAAACACAAAGCCCAAAATGATCTGGGGTGCTTTTTAAACTGTTCCTGCCACTACTGGTAACTAAAAGCTGAGGGGGCCTACGACTGAAGAGGTGTGTGGCATTTGAATGAAGTTCCCCCCATCTTCTTCTTTACATTTTACAAGCTTATCCAAGCCGATTTTCAAGTGCAGCAAAGGGGGCTTTTCTCTCTGGTGCAACATGCCTCATCTGTTCAGAAACTTCTCGTTTTATCACCACGTGTAAGCTTGCACATGGCAGTTTTTCCTACTCTTTTTCAGTTGCAAAAGCAGGAGAATTTCCCTGGGATTTCCACGTGAGGGGTTGATTTAAGCTCTGTCGATAAGTGCGTTCGTGGTGGCACCTTTAGTACTAACAATATCATAGGAAGGTTTTGGGAGAAGCCTTTACTCAAACAGCATTCAGGGGATTATTCAACAAGCCGACAGGCGTGAGTAACGGACAGGGTGTCAACTCACGAGTAAGCCAATGGGGGTCTAACGAGTAAGCTGAGCGGGGTCTACTCAAGAGTAAGCCACCCTTGGGCTCCTCAGGAATGAGCTGAGCAGGGTCTACTCGTGAGTAAGGCTGCCAGGGTCTACTCACGAGTAAACCAATTCGCATGTGTGGCAGCTGGGGTCTACTCGTGAGTCGCTGAGGGGGTTGGTCTACCCGTCTACTCTAACCTTTTAAAGGTATTTCTTACATCCATGTTTTTTGCATCCGCGTAAACACAACTGTCCGTAAACACAAAACACAAAGCCCAAAATGATCTGGGGTGCTTTTTAAACTGTTCCTGCCACTACTGGTAACTAAAATCTGAGGGGGCCTACGACTGAAGAGGTGTGTGGCATTTGAATGAAGTTCCCCCCATCTTCTTCTTTACATTTTACAAGCTTATCCAAGCCGATTTTCAAGTGCAGCAAAGGGGGCTTTTCTCTCTGGTGCAACATGCCTCATCTGTTCAGAAACTTCTCGTTTTATCACCACGTGTAAGCTTGCACATGGCAGTTTTTCCTACTCTTTTTCAGTTGCAAAAGCAGGAGAATTTCCCTGGGATTTCCACGTGAGGGGTTGATTTAAGCTCTGTCGATAAGTGCGTTCGTGGAGGCACCTTTAGTACTAACAATATCATAGGAAGGTTTTGGGAGAAGCCTTTGCTCAAACAGCATGGAGGGGATTATTCAACAAGCCGACAGGCGGGAGTAGCGGACAGGGTGTCTACTCACGAGTAAGCTGAGCGGGGTCTACTCAAGAGTAAGCCACCCATGGGCTACTCTGTAATAAGCTGAGCGGGGTCTACTCGTGAGTAAGGCTGCCAGGGTCTACTCACGAGTAAACCAATTCGCATGTGTGGCAGCTGGGGTCTACTCGTGAGTCGCTGAGGGGGTTGGTCTACCCGTCTACTCTAACCTTTTAAAGGTATTTCTTACATCCATGTTTTTTGCATCCGTGTAAACACAATTCTGTGTAAACACAAAACACAAAGCCCAAAATGATCTGGGGTGCTTTTTAAACTGTTCCTGCAACCACTGAGCATTTTTACTGGTAACTAAAAGCTGAGGGGGCCTAAGACTGAAGAGGTGTGTAGCATTTGAATGAAGTTCCCCCCATCTTCTTCTTGACATTTTACAAGCTTATCCAAGCCGATTTTTAAGTGCAGCAAAGCGGGCTTTTCCCTCTGGTGCAACATGCCTCATCTGTTCAGAAACTTCTCGTTTTATCACCACGTGTCAGCTTGCACATGGCAGTTTTTCCTACTCTTTTTCAGTTGCAAAAGCAGGAGAATTTCCCTGGGATTTCCACGTGAGGGGTTGATTGAAGCTCTGTCGATAAGTGCGTTCGTGGTGGCACCTTTAGTACTAACAATATCATAGGAAGGTTTTGGGAGAAGGCTTTGCTCAAACAGCATGGAGGGGATTATTCAACAAACCGACAGGCGGGAGTAGCGGACAGGGTGTCTACTCACGAGTAAGCTGAGCGGGGTCTACTCAAGAGTAAGCCACCCGTGGGCTCCTCAGGAATGAGCTGAGCGGGGTCTACTCCTGAGTAAGGCTGCCAGGGTCTACTCACGAGTAAACCAATTCGCATTTGTGGCAGCTGGGGTCTACTTGTGAGTCGCTGAGGGGGTTGGTCTACCCGTCTACTCTAACCTTTTAAAGGTATTTCTTACATCCATTTTTTTTGCATCCGCGTAAACACAATTCTGCGTAAACACAAAACACAAAGCCCAAAATTATCTGGGGTGCTTTTTAAACTGTTCCTGCAACCACTGAGCATTTTTACTGGTAACTAAAAGCTGAGGGGGCCTACGACTGAAGAGGTGTGTGGCATTTGAATGAAGTTCCCCCCATCTTCTTCTTTACATTTTACAAGCTTATCCAAGCCGATTTTCAAGTGCAGCAAAGGGGGCTTTTCTCTCTGGTGCAACATGCCTCATCTGTTCAGAAACTTCTCGTTTTATCACCACGTGTAAGCTTGCACATGGCAGTTTTTCCTACTCTTTTTCAGTTGCAAAAGCAGGAGAATTTCCCTGGGATTTCCACGTGAGGGGTTGATTTAAGCTCTGTCGATAAGTGCGTTCGTGGTGGCACCTTTAGTACTAACAATATCATAGGAAGGTTTTGGGAGAAGCCTTTACTCAAACAGCATTCAGGGGATTATTCAACAAGCCGACAGGCGTGAGTAACGGACAGGGTGTCAACTCACGAGTAAGCCAATGGGGGTCTAACGAGTAAGCTGAGCGGGGTCTACTCAAGAGTAAGCCACCCTTGGGCTCCTCAGGAATGAGCTGAGCAGGGTCTACTCGTGAGTAAGGCTGCCAGGGTCTACTCACGAGTAAACCAATTCGCATGTGTGGCAGCTGGGGTCTACTCGTGAGTCGCTGAGGGGGTTGGTCTACCCGTCTACTCTAACCTTTTAAAGGTATTTCTTACATCCATGTTTTTTGCATCCGCGTAAACACAACTGTCCGTAAACACAAAACACAAAGCCCAAAATGATCTGGGGTGCTTTTTAAACTGTTCCTGCCACTACTGGTAACTAAAAGCTGAGGGGGCCTACGACTGAAGAGGTGTGTGGCATTTGAATGAAGTTCCCCCCATCTTCTTCTTTACATTTTACAAGCTTATCCAAGCCGATTTTCAAGTGCAGCAAAGGGGGCTTTTCTCTCTGGTGCAACATGCCTCATCTGTTCAGAAACTTCTCGTTTTATCACCACGTGTAAGCTTGCACATGGCAGTTTTTCCTACTCTTTTTCAGTTGCAAAAGCAGGAGAATTTCCCTGGGATTTCCACGTGAGGGGTTGATTTAAGCTCTGTCGATAAGTGCGTTCGTGGTGGCACCTTTAGTACTAACAATATCATAGGAAGGTTTTGGGAGAAGCCTTTACTCAAACAGCATTCAGGGGATTATTCAACAAGCCGACAGGCGTGAGTAACGGACAGGGTGTCAACTCACGAGTAAGCCAATGGGGGTCTAACGAGTAAGCTGAGCGGGGTCTACTCAAGAGTAAGCCACCCTTGGGCTCCTCAGGAATGAGCTGAGCGGGGTCTACTCGTGAGTAAGGCTGCCAGGGTCTACTCACGAGTAAACCAATTCGCATGTGTGGCAGCTGGGGTCTACTCGTGAGTCGCTGAGGGGGTTGGTCTACCCGTCTACTCTAACCTTTTAAAGGTATTTCTTACATCCATGTTTTTTGCATCCGCGTAAACACAACTGTCCGTAAACACAAAACACAAAGCCCAAAATGATCTGGGGTGCTTTTTAAACTGTTCCTGCCACTACTGGTAACTAAAAGCTGAGGGGGCCTACGACTGAAGAGGTGTGTGGCATTTGAATGAAGTTCCCCCCATCTTCTTCTTTACATTTTACAAGCTTATCCAAGCCGATTTTCAAGTGCAGCAAAGGGGGCTTTTCTCTCTGGTGCAACATGCCTCATCTGTTCAGAAACTTCTCGTTTTATCACCACGTGTAAGCTTGCACATGGCAGTTTTTCCTACTCTTTTTCAGTTGCAAAAGCAGGAGAATTTCCCTGGGATTTCCACGTGAGGGGTTGATTTAAGCTCTGTCGATAAGTGCGTTCGTGGAGGCACCTTTAGTACTAACAATATCATAGGAAGGTTTTGGGAGAAGCCTTTGCTCAAACAGCATGGAGGGGATTATTCAACAAGCCGACAGGCGGGAGTAGCGGACAGGGTGTCTACTCACGAGTAAGCTGAGCGGGGTCTACTCAAGAGTAAGCCACCCGTGGGCTCCTCAGGAATGAGCTGAGCGGGGTCTACTCATGAGTAAGGCTGCCAGGGTCTACTCACGAGTAAACCAATTCGCATGTGTGGCAGCTGGGGTCTACTCGTGAGTCGCTGAGGGGGTTGGTCTACCCGTCTACTCTAACCTTTTAAAGGTATTTCTTACATCCATGTTTTTTGCATCCGCGTAAACACAATTCTGCGTAAACACAAAACACAAAGCCCAAAATTATCTGGGGTGCTTTTTAAACTGTTCCTGCAACCACTGAGCATTTTTACTGGTAAATAAAAGCTGAGGGGGCCTAAGACTGAAGAGGTGTGTAGCATTTGAATGAAGTTCCCCCCATCTTCTTCTTGACATTTTACAAGCTGATCCAAGCCGATTTTTAAGTGCAGCAAAGCGGGCTTTTCCCTCTGGTGCAACATGCCTCATCTGTTCAGAAACTTCTCGTTTTATCACCACGTGTAAGCTTGCACATGGCAGTTTTTCCTACTCTTTTTCAGTTGCAAAAGCAGGAGAATTTCCCTGGGATTTCCACGTGAGGGGTTGATTTAAGCTCTGTCGATAAGTGCGTTCGTGGTGGCACCTTTAGTACTAACAATATCATAGGAAGGTTTTGGGAGAAGCCTTTACTCAAACAGCATTCAGGGGATTATTCAACAAGCCGACAGGCGTGAGTAACGGACAGGGTGTCAACTCACGAGTAAGCCAATGGGGGTCTAACGAGTAAGCTGAGCGGGGTCTACTCAAGAGTAAGCCACCCTTGGGCTCCTGAGGAATGAGCTGAGCAGGGTCTACTCGTGAGTAAGGCTGCCAGGGTCTACTCACGAGTAAACCAATTCGCATGTGTGGCAGCTGGGGTCTACTCGTGAGTCGCTGAGGGGGTTGGTCTACCCGTCTACTCTAACCTTTTAAAGGTATTTCTTACATCCATGTTTTTTGCATCCGCGTAAACACAACTGTCCGTAAACACAAAACACAAAGCCCAAAATGATCTGGGGTGCTTTTTAAACTGTTCCTGCCACTACTGGTAACTAAAAGCTGAGGGGGCCTACGACTGAAGAGGTGTGTGGCATTTGAATGAAGTTCCCCCCATCTTCTTCTTTACATTTTACAAGCTTATCCAAGCCGATTTTCAAGTGCAGCAAAGGGGGCTTTTCTCTCTGGTGCAACATGCCTCATCTGTTCAGAAACTTCTCGTTTTATCACCACGTGTAAGCTTGCACATGGCAGTTTTTCCTACTCTTTTTCAGTTGCAAAAGCAGGAGAATTTCCCTGGGATTTCCACGTGAGGGGTTGATTTAAGCTCTGTCGATAAGTGCGTTCGTGGAGGCACCTTTAGTACTAACAATATCATAGGAAGGTTTTGGGAGAAGCCTTTGCTCAAACAGCATGGAGGGGATTATTCAACAAGCCGACAGGCGGGAGTAGCGGACAGGGTGTCTACTCACGAGTAAGCTGAGCGGGGTCTACTCAAGAGTAAGCCACCCATGGGCTACTCTGTAATAAGCTGAGCGGGGTCTACTCGTGAGTAAGGCTGCCAGGGTCTACTCACGAGTAAACCAATTCGCATGTGTGGCAGCTGGGGTCTACTCGTGAGTCGCTGAGGGGGTTGGTCTACCCGTCTACTCTAACCTTTTAAAGGTATTTCTTACATCCATGTTTTTTGCATCCGCGTAAACACAACTGTCCGTAAACACAAAACACAAAGCCCAAAATGATCTGGGGTGCTTTTTAAACTGTTCCTGCAACCACTGAGCATTTTTACTGGTAACTAAAAGCTGAGGGGGCCTAAGACTGAAGAGGTGTGTAGCATTTGAATGATGTTCCCCCCATCTTCTTCTTGACATTTTACAAGCTTATCCAAGCCGATTTTTAAGTGCAGCAAAGCGGGCTTTTCCCTCTGGTGCAACATGCCTCATCTGTTCAGAAACTTCTCGTTTTATCACCACGTGTCAGCTTGCACATGGCAGTTTTTCCTACTCTTTTTCAGTTGCAAAAGCAGGAGAATTTCCCTGGGATTTTCACGTGAGGGGTTGATTGAAGCTCTGTCGATAAGTGCGTTCGTGGTGGCACCTTTAGTACTAACAATATCATAGGAAGGTTTTGGGAGAAGGCTTTGCTCAAACAGCATGGAGGGGATTATTCAACAAGCCGACAGGCGGGAGTAGCGGACAGGGTGTCTACTCACGAGTAAGCTGAGCGGGGTCTACTCAAGAGTAAGCCACCCGTGGGCTCCTCAGGAATGAGCTGAGCGGGTCTACTCCTGAGTAAGGCTGCCAGGGTCTACTCACGAGTAAACCAATTCGCATGTGTGGCAGCTGGGGTCTACTCGTGAGTCGCTGAGGGGGTTGGTCTACCCGTCTACTCTAACCTTTTAAAGGTATTTCTTACATCCATTTTTTTTGCATCCGCGTAAACACAATTCTGCGTAAACACAAAACACAAAGCCCAAAATGATCTGGGGTGCTTTTTAAACTGTTCCTGCAACCACTGAGCATTTTTACTGGTAACTAAAAGCTGAGGGGGCCTACGACTGAAGAGGTGTGTGGCATTTGAATGAAGTTCCCCCCATCTTCTTCTTGACATTTTACAAGCTGATCCAAGCCGATTTTTAAGTGCAGCAAAGCGGGCTTTTCCCTCTGGTGCAACATGCCTCATCTGTTCAGAAACTTCTCGTTTTATCACCACGTGTAAGCTTGCACATGGCAGTTTTTCCTACTCTTTTTCAGTTGCAAAAGCAGGAGAATTTCCCTGGGATTTCCACGTGAGGGGTTGATTTAAGCTCTGTCGATAAGTGCGTTCGTGGTGGCACCTTTAGTACTAACAATATCATAGGAAGGTTTTGGGAGAAGCCTTTACTCAAACAGCATTCAGGGGATTATTCAACAAGCCGACAGGCGTGAGTAACGGACAGGGTGTCAACTCACGAGTAAGCCAATGGGGGTCTAACGAGTAAGCTGAGCGGGGTCTACTCAAGAGTAAGCCACCCTTGGGCTCCTCAGGAATGAGCTGAGCAGGGTCTACTCGTGAGTAAGGCTGCCAGGGTCTACTCACGAGTAAACCAATTCGCATGTGTGGCAGCTGGGGTCTACTCGTGAGTCGCTGAGGGGGTTGGTCTACCCGTCTACTCTAACCTTTTAAAGGTATTTCTTACATCCATGTTTTTTGCATCCGCGTAAACACAACTGTCCGTAAACACAAAACACAAAGCCCAAAATGATCTGGGGTGCTTTTTAAACTGTTCCTGCCACTACTGGTAACTAAAAGCTGAGGGGGCCTACGACTGAAGAGGTGTGTGGCATTTGAATGAAGTTCCCCCCATCTTCTTCTTTACATTTTACAAGCTTATCCAAGCCGATTTTCAAGTGCAGCAAAGGGGGCTTTTCTCTCTGGTGCAACATGCCTCATCTGTTCAGAAACTTCTCGTTTTATCACCACGTGTAAGCTTGCACATGGCAGTTTTTCCTACTCTTTTTCAGTTGCAAAAGCAGGAGAATTTCCCTGGGATTTCCACGTGAGGGGTTGATTTAAGCTCTGTCGATAAGTGCGTTCGTGGTGGCACCTTTAGTACTAACAATATCATAGGAAGGTTTGGGGAGAAGCCTTTGCTCAAACAGCATGGAGGGGATTATTCAACAAGCCGACAGGCGGGAGTAGCGGACAGGGTGTCTACTCACGAGTAAGCTGAGCGGGGTCTACTCAAGAGTAAGCCACCCGTGGGCTCCTCAGGAATGAGCTGAGCGGGGTCTACTCCTGAGTAAGGCTGCCAGGGTCTACTCACGAGTAAACCAATTCGCATGTGTGGCAGCTGGGGTCTACTCGTGAGTCGCTGAGGGGGTTGGTCTACCCGTCTACTCTAACCTTTTAAAGGTATTTCTTACATCCATGTTTTTTGCATCCGCGTAAACACAATTCTGCGTAAACACAAAACACAAAGCCCAAAATGATCTGGGGTGCTTTTTAAACTGTTCCTGCAACCACTGAGCATTTTTACTGGTAACTAAAAGCTGAGGGGGCCTAAGACTGAAGAGGTGTGTAGCATTTGAATGAAGTTCCCCCCATCTTCTTCTTGACATTTTACAAGCTGATCCAAGCCGATTTTTAAGTGCAGCAAAGCGGGCTTTTCCCTCTGGTGCAACATGCCTCATCTGTTCAGAAACTTCTCGTTTTATCACCACGTGTAAGCTTGCACATGGCAGTTTTTCCTACTCTTTTTCAGTTGCAAAAGCAGGAGAATTTCCCTGGGATTTCCACGTGAGGGGTTGATTTAAGCTCTGTCGATAAGTGCGTTCGTGGTGGCACCTTTAGTACTAACAATATCATAGGAAGGTTTTGGGAGAAGCCTTTACTCAAACAGCATTCAGGGGATTATTCAACAAGCCGACAGGCGTGAGTAACGGACAGGGTGTCAACTCACGAGTAAGCCAATGGGGGTCTAACGAGTAAGCTGAGCGGGGTCTACTCAAGAGTAAGCCACCCTTGGGCTCCTCAGGAATGAGCTGAGCAGGGTCTACTCGTGAGTAAGGCTGCCAGGGTCTACTCACGAGTAAACCAATTCGCATGTGTGGCAGCTGGGGTCTACTCGTGAGTCGCTGAGGGGGTTGGTCTACCCGTCTACTCTAACCTTTTAAAGGTATTTCTTACATCCATGTTTTTTGCATCCGCGTAAACACAACTGTCCGTAAACACAAAACACAAAGCCCAAAATGATCTGGGGTGCTTTTTAAACTGTTCCTGCCACTACTGGTAACTAAAAGCTGAGGGGGCCTACGACTGAAGAGGTGTGTGGCATTTGAATGAAGTTCCCCCCATCTTCTTCTTTACATTTTACAAGCTTATCCAAGCCGATTTTCAAGTGCAGCAAAGGGGGCTTTTCTCTCTGGTGCAACATGCCTCATCTGTTCAGAAACTTCTCGTTTTATCACCACGTGTAAGCTTGCACATGGCAGTTTTTCCTACTCTTTTTCAGTTGCAAAAGCAGGAGAATTTCCCTGGGATTTCCACGTGAGGGGTTGATTTAAGCTCTGTCGATAAGTGCGTTCGTGGTGGCACCTTTAGTACTAACAATATCATAGGAAGGTTTGGGGAGAAGCCTTTGCTCAAACAGCATGGAGGGGATTATTCAACAAGCCGACAGGCGGGAGTAGCGGACAGGGTGTCTACTCACGAGTAAGCTGAGCGGGGTCTACTCAAGAGTAAGCCACCCGTGGGCTCCTCAGGAATGAGCTGAGCGGGGTCTACTCATGAGTAAGGCTGCCAGGGTCTACTCACGAGTGAACCAATTCGCATGTGTGGCAGCTGGGGTCTACTCGTGAGTCGCTGAGGGGGTTGGTCTACCCGTCTACTCTAACCTTTTAAAGGTATTTCTTACATCCATGTTTTTTGCATCCGCGTAAACACAATTCTGCGTAAACACAAAACACAAAGCCCAAAATTATCTGGGGTGCTTTTTAAACTGTTCCTGCAACCACTGAGCATTTTTACTGGTAACTAAAAGCTGAGGGGGCCTAAGACTGAAGAGGTGTGTAGCATTTGAATGAAGTTCCCCCCATCTTCTTCTTGACATTTTACAAGCTGATCCAAGCCGATTTTTAAGTGCAGCAAAGCGGGCTTTTCCCTCTGGTGCAACATGCCTCATCTGTTCAGAAACTTCTCGTTTTATCACCACGTGTAAGCTTGCACATGGCAGTTTTTCCTACTCTTTTTCAGTTGCAAAAGCAGGAGAATTTCCCTGGGATTTCCACGTGAGGGGTTGATTTAAGCTCTGTCGATAAGTGCGTTCGTGGTGGCACCTTTAGTACTAACAATATCATAGGAAGGTTTTGGGAGAAGCCTTTACTCAAACAGCATTCAGGGGATTATTCAACAAGCCGACAGGCGTGAGTAACGGACAGGGTGTCAACTCACGAGTAAGCCAATGGGGGTCTAACGAGTAAGCTGAGCGGGGTCTACTCAAGAGTAAGCCACCCTTGGGCTCCTCAGGAATGAGCTGAGCAGGGTCTACTCGTGAGTAAGGCTGCCAGGGTCTACTCACGAGTAAACCAATTCGCATGTGTGGCAGCTGGGGTCTACTCGTGAGTCGCTGAGGGGGTTGGTCTACCCGTCTACTCTAACCTTTTAAAGGTATTTCTTACATCCATGTTTTTTGCATCCGCGTAAACACAATTCTGCGTAAACACAAAACACAAAGCCCAAAATGATCTGGGGTGCTTTTTAAACTGTTCCTGCCACTACTGGTAACTAAAAGCTGAGGGGGCCTACGACTGAAGAGGTGTGTGGCATTTGAATGAAGTTCCCCCATCTTCTTCTTTACATTTTACAAGCTTATCCAAGCCGATTTTCAAGTGCAGCAAAGGGGGCTTTTCTCTCTGGTGCAACATGCCTCATCTGTTCAGAAACTTCTCGTTTTATCACCACGTGTAAGCTTGCACATGGCAGTTTTTCCTACTCTTTTTCAGTTGCAAAAGCAGGAGAATTTCCCTGGGATTTCCACGTGAGGGGTTGATTTAAGCTCTGTCGATAAGTGCGTTCGTGGTGGCACCTTTAGTACTAACAATATCATAGGAAGGTTTTGGGAGAAGCCTTTGCTCAAACAGCATGGAGGGGATTATTCAACAAGCCGACAGGCGGGAGTAGCGGACAGGGTGTCTACTCACGAGTAAGCTGAGCGGGGTCTACTCAAGAGTAAGCCACCCGTGGGCTCCTCAGGAATGAGCTGAGCGGGGTCTACTCCTGAGTAAGGCTGCCAGGGTCTACTCACGAGTAAACCAATTCGCATGTGTGGCAGCTGGGGTCTACTCGTGAGTCGCTGAGGGGGTTGGTCTACCCGTCTACTCTAACCTTTTAAAGGTATTTCTTACATCCATGTTTTTTGCATCCGCGTAAACAAAATTCTGCGTAAACACAAAACACAAAGCCCAAAATGATCTGGGGTGCTTTTTAAACTGTTCCTGCCACTACTGGTAACTAAAAGCTGAGGGGGCCTACGACTGAAGAGGTGTGTGGCATTTGAATGAAGTTCCCCCCATCTTCTTCTTTACATTTTACAAGCTTATCCAAGCCGATTTTCAAGTGCAGCAAAGGGGGCTTTTCTCTCTGGTGCAACATGCCTCATCTGTTCAGAAACTTCTCGTTTTATCACCACGTGTAAGCTTGCACATGGCAGTTTTTCCTACTCTTTTTCAGTTGCAAAAGCAGGAGAATTTCCCTGGGATTTCCACGTGAGGGGTTGATTTAAGCTCTGTCGATAAGTGCGTTCGTGGTGGCACCTTTAGTACTAACAATATCATAGGAAGGTTTTGGGAGAAGCCTTTGCTCAAACAGCATGGAGGGGATTATTCAACAAGCCGACAGGCGGGAGTAGCGGACAGGGTGTCTACTCACGAGTAAGCTGAGCGGGGTCTACTCAAGAGTAAGCCACCCGTGGGCTCCTCAGGAATGAGCTGAGCGGGTTCTACTCCTGAGTAAGGCTGCCAGGGTCTACTCACGAGTAAACCAATTCGCATGTGTGGCAGCTGGGGTCTACTCGTGAGTCGCTGAGGGGGTTGGTCTACCCGTCTACTCTAACCTTTTAAAGGTATTTCTTACATCCATTTTTTTTGCATCCGCGTAAACACAATTCTGCGTAAACACAAAACACAAAGCCCAAAATGATCTGGGGTGCTTTTTAAACTGTTCCTGCAACCACTGAGCATTTTTACTGGTAACTAAAAGCTGAGGGGGCCTACGACTGAAGAGGTGTGTGGCATTTGAATGAAGTTCCCCCATCTTCTTCTTTACATTTTACAAGCTTATCCAAGCCGATTTTCAAGTGCAGCAAAGGGGGCTTTTCTCTCTGGTGCAACATGCCTCATCTGTTCAGAAACTTCTCGTTTTATCACCACGTGTAAGCTTGCACATGGCAGTTTTTCCTACTCTTTTTCAGTTGCAAAAGCAGGAGAATTTCCCTGGGATTTCCACGTGAGGGGTTGATTTAAGCTCTGTCGATAAGTGCGTTCGTGGTGGCACCTTTAGTACTAACAATATCATAGGAAGGTTTTGGGAGAAGCCTTTGCTCAAACAGCATGGAGGGGATTATTCAACAAGCCGACAGGCGGGAGTAGCGGACAGGGTGTCTACTCACGAGTAAGCTGAGCGGGGTCTACTCAAGAGTAAGCCACCCGTGGGCTCCTCAGGAATGAGCTGAGCGGGGTCTACTCCTGAGTAAGGCTGCCAGGGTCTACTCACGAGTAAACCAATTCGCATGTGTGGCAGCTGGGGTCTACTCGTGAGTCGCTGAGGGGGTTGGTCTACCCGTCTACTCTAACCTTTTAAAGGTATTTCTTACATCCATGTTTTTTGCATCCGCGTAAACACAATTCTGCGTAAACACAAAACACAAAGCCCAAAATGATCTGGGGTGCTTTTTAAACTGTTCCTGCCACTACTGGTAACTAAAAGCTGAGGGGGCCTACGACTGAAGAGGTGTGTGGCATTTGAATGAAGTTCCCCCCATCTTCTTCTTTACATTTTACAAGCTTATCCAAGCCGATTTTCAAGTGCAGCAAAGGGGGCTTTTCTCTCTGGTGCAACATGCCTCATCTGTTCAGAAACTTCTCGTTTTATCACCACGTGTAAGCTTGCACATGGCAGTTTTTCCTACTCTTTTTCAGTTGCAAAAGCAGGAGAATTTCCCTGGGATTTCCACGTGAGGGGTTGATTTAAGCTCTGTCGATAAGTGCGTTCGTGGTGGCACCTTTAGTACTAACAATATCATAGGAAGGTTTTGGGAGAAGCCTTTGCTCAAACAGCATGGAGGGGATTATTCAACAAGCCGACAGGCGGGAGTAGCGGACAGGGTGTCTACTCACGAGTAAGCTGAGCGGGGTCTACTCAAGAGTAAGCCACCCGTGGGCTCCTCAGGAATGAGCTGAGCGGGTTCTACTCCTGAGTAAGGCTGCCAGGGTCTACTCACGAGTAAACCAATTCGCATGTGTGGCAGCTGGGGTCTACTCGTGAGTCGCTGAGGGGGTTGGTCTACCCGTCTACTCTAACCTTTTAAAGGTATTTCTTACATCCATTTTTTTTGCATCCGCGTAAACACAATTCTGCGTAAACACAAAACACAAAGCCCAAAATGATCTGGGGTGCTTTTTAAACTGTTCCTGCAACCACTGAGCATTTTTACTGGTAACTAAAAGCTGAGGGGGCCTACGACTGAAGAGGTGTGTGGCATTTGAATGAAGTTCCCCCCATCTTCTTCTTTACATTTTACAAGCTTATCCAAGCCGATTTTCAAGTGCAGCAAAGGGGGCTTTTCTCTCTGGTGCAACATGCCTCATCTGTTCAGAAACTTCTCGTTTTATCACCACGTGTAAGCTTGCACATGGCAGTTTTTGCTACTCTTTTTCAGTTGCAAAAGCAGGAGAATTTCCCTCGGATTTCCACGTGAGGGGTTGATTGAAGCTCTGTCGATAAGTGCGTTCGTGGTGGCACCTTTAGTACTAACAATATCATAGGAAGGTTTTGGGAGAAGGCTTTGCTCAAACAGCATGGAGGGGATTATTCAACAAGCCGACAGGCGGGAGTAGCGGACAGGGTGTCAACTCACGAGTAAGCGAATGGGGGTCTAACGAGTAAGCTGAGCGGGGTCTACTCAAGAGTAAGCCGCCCTTGGGCTCCTCAGGAATGAGCTGAGCAGGGTCTACTCGTGAGTAAGGCTGCCAGGGTCTACTCACGAGTAAACCAATTCGCATGTGTGGCAGCTGGGGTCTACTCGTGAGTCGCTGAGGGGGTTGGTCTACCCGTCTACTCTAACCTTTTAAAGGTATTTCTTACATCCATGTTTTTTGCATCCGCGTAAACACAACTGTCCGTAAACACAAAACACAAAGCCCAAAATGATCTGGGGTGCTTTTTAAACTGTTCCTGCCACTACTGGTAACTAAAAGCTGAGGGGGCCTACGACTGAAGAGGTGTGTGGCATTTGAATGAAGTTCCCCCCATCTTCTTCTTTACATTTTACAAGCTTATCCAAGCCGATTTTCAAGTGCAGCAAAGGGGGCTTTTCTCTCTGGTGCAACATGCCTCATCTGTTCAGAAACTTCTCGTTTTATCACCACGTGTAAGCTTGCACATGGCAGTTTTTCCTACTCTTTTTCAGTTGCAAAAGCAGGAGAATTTCCCTGGGATTTCCACGTGAGGGGTTGATTTAAGCTCTGTCGATAAGTGCGTTCGTGGTGGCACCTTTAGTACTAACAATATCATAGGAAGGTTTGGGGAGAAGCCTTTGCTCAAACAGCATGGAGGGGATTATTCAACAAGCCGACAGGCGGGAGTAGCGGACAGGGTGTCTACTCACGAGTAAGCTGAGCGGGGTCTACTCAAGAGTAAGCCACCCGTGGGCTCCTCAGGAATGAGCTGAGCGGGGTCTACTCATGAGTAAGGCTGCCAGGGTCTACTCACGAGTAAACCAATTCGCATGTGTGGCAGCTGGGGTCTACTCGTGAGTCGCTGAGGGGGTTGGTCTACCCGTCTACTCTAACCTTTTAAAGGTATTTCTTACATCCATGTTTTTTGCATCCGTGTAAACACAATTCTGTGTAAACACAAAACACAAAGCCCAAAATGATCTGGGGTGCTTTTTAAACTGTTCCTGCAACCACTGAGCATTTTTACTGGTAACTAAAAGCTGAGGGGGCCTAAGACTGAAGAGGTGTGTAGCATTTGAATGAAGTTCCCCCCATCTTCTTCTTGACATTTTACAAGCTTATCCAAGCCGATTTTTAAGTGCAGCAAAGCGGGCTTTTCCCTCTGGTGCAACATGCCTCATCTGTTCAGAAACTTCTCGTTTTATCACCACGTGTCAGCTTGCACATGGCAGTTTTTCCTACTCTTTTTCAGTTGCAAAAGCAGGAGAATTTCCCTGGGATTTTCACGTGAGGGGTTGATTGAAGCTCTGTCGATAAGTGCGTTCGTGGTGGCACCTTTAGTACTAACAATATCATAGGAAGGTTTTGGGAGAAGGCTTTGCTCAAACAGCATGGAGGGGATTATTCAACAAGCCGACAGGCGGGAGTAGCGGACAGGGTGTCTACTCACGAGTAAGCTGAGCGGGGTCTACTCAAGAGTAAGCCACCCGTGGGCTCCTCAGGAATGAGCTGAGCGGGGTCTACTCCTGAGTAAGGCTGCCAGGGTCTACTCACGAGTAAACCAATTCGCATGTGTGGCAGCTGGGGTCTACTCGTGAGTCGCTGAGGGGGTTGGTCTACCCGTCTACTCTAACCTTTTAAAGGTATTTCTTACATCCATTTTTTTTGCATCCGCGTAAACACAATTCTGCGTAAACACAAAACACAAAGCCCAAAATGATCTGGGGTGCTTTTTAAACTGTTCCTGCAACCACTGAGCATTTTTACTGGTAACTAAAAGCTGAGGGGGCCTAAGACTGAAGAGGTGTGTAGCATTTGAATGAAGTTCCCCCCATCTTCTTCTTGACATTTTACAAGCTGATCCAAGCCGATTTTTAAGTGCAGCAAAGCGGGCTTTTCCCTCTGGTGCAACATGCCTCATCTGTTCAGAAACTTCTCGTTTTATCACCACGTGTAAGCTTGCACATGGCAGTTTTTCCTACTCTTTTTCAGTTGCAAAAGCAGGAGAATTTCCCTGGGATTTCCACGTGAGGGGTTGATTTAAGCTCTGTCGATAAGTGCGTTCGTGGTGGCACCTTTAGTACTAACAATATCATAGGAAGGTTTTGGGAGAAGCCTTTACTCAAACAGCATTCAGGGGATTATTCGACAAGCCGACAGGCGTGAGTAACGGACAGGGTGTCAACTCACGAGTAAGCCAATGGGGGTCTAACGAGTAAGCTGAGCGGGGTCTACTCAAGAGTAAGCCACCCGTGGGCTCCTCAGGAATGAGCTGAGCAGGGTCTACTCGTGAGTAAGGCTGCCAGGGTCTACTCACGAGTAAACCAATTCGCATGTGTGGCAGCTAGATTCTACTCGTGAGTCGCTGAGGGGGTTGGTCTACCCGTCTACTCTAACCTTTTAAAGGTATTTCTTACATCCATGTTTTTTGCATCCGCGTAAACACAATTCTGCGTAAACACAAAACACAAAGCCCAAAATGATCTGGGGTGCTTTTTAAACTGTTCCTGCAACCACTGAGCATTTTTACTGGTAACTAAAAGCTGAGGGGGCCTAAGACTGAAGAGGTGTGTAGCATTTGAATGAAGTTCCCCCCATCTTCTTCTTGACATTTTACAAGCTTATCCAAGCCGATTTTTAAGTGCAGCAAAGCGGGCTTTTCCCTCTGGTGCAACATGCCTCATCTGTTCAGAAACTTCTCGTTTTATCACCACGTGTCAGCTTGCACATGGCAGTTTTTCCTACTCTTTTTCAGTTGCAAAAGCAGGAGAATTTCCCTGGGATTTCCACGTGAGGGGTTGATTTAAGCTCTGTCGATAAGTGCGTTCGTGGTGGCACCTTTAGTACTAACAATATCATAGGAAGGTTTTGGGAGAAGCCTTTACTCAAACAGCATTCAGGGGATTATTCAACAAGCCGACAGGCGTGAGTAACGGACAGGGTGTCAACTCACGAGTAAGCCAATGGGGGTCTAACGAGTAAGCTGAGCGGGGTCTACTCAAGAGTAAGCCACCCTTGGGCTCCTCAGGAATGAGCTGAGCAGGGTCTACTCGTGAGTAAGGCTGCCAGGGTCTACTCACGAGTAAACCAATTCGCATGTGTGGCAGCTGGGGTCTACTCGTGAGTCGCTGAGGGGGTTGGTCTACCCGTCTACTCTAACCTTTTAAAGGTATTTCTTACATCCATGTTTTTTGCATCCGCGTAAACACAACTGTCCGTAAACACAAAACACAAAGCCCAAAATGATCTGGGGTGCTTTTTAAACTGTTCCTGCCACTACTGGTAACTAAAAGCTGAGGGGGCCTACGACTGAAGAGGTGTGTGGCATTTGAATGAAGTTCCCCCCATCTTCTTCTTTACATTTTACAAGCTTATCCAAGCCGATTTTCAAGTGCAGCAAAGGGGGCTTTTCTCTCTGGTGCAACATGCCTCATCTGTTCAGAAACTTCTCGTTTTATCACCACGTGTAAGCTTGCACATGGCAGTTTTTCCTACTCTTTTTCAGTTGCAAAAGCAGGAGAATTTCCCTGGGATTTCCACGTGAGGGGTTGATTTAAGCTCTGTCGATAAGTGCGTTCGTGGTGGCACCTTTAGTACTAACAATATCATAGGAAGGTTTTGGGAGAAGCCTTTGCTCGAACAGCATGGAGGGGATTATTCAACAAGCCGACAGGCGGGAGTAGCGGACAGGGTGTCTACTCACGAGTAAGCTGAGCGGGGTCTACTCAAGAGTAAGCCACCCGTGGGCTCCTCAGGAATGAGCTGAGCGGGGTCTACTCATGAGTAAGGCTGCCAGGGTCTACTCACGAGTAAACCAATTCGCATGTGTGGCAGCTAGATTCTACTCGTGAGTCGCTGAGGGGGTTGGTCTACCCGTCTACTCTAACCTTTTAAAGGTATTTCTTACATCCATGTTTTTTGCATCCGCGTAAACACAATTCTGCGTAAACACAAAACACAAAGCCCAAAATTATCTGGGGTGCTTTTTAAACTGTTCCTGCAACCACTGAGCATTTTTACTGGTAACTAAAAGCTGAGGGGGCCTAAGACTGAAGAAGTGTGTAGCATTTGAATGAAGTTCCCCCCATCTTCTTCTTGACATTTTACAAGCTGATCCAAGCCGATTTTTAAGTGCAGCAAAGCGGGCTTTTCCCTCTGGTGCAACATGCCTCATCTGTTCAGAAACTTCTCGTTTTATCACCACGTGTAAGCTTGCACATGGCAGTTTTTCCTACTCTTTTTCAGTTGCAAAAGCAGGAGAATTTCCCTGGGATTTCCACGTGAGGGGTTGATTGAAGCTCTGTCGATAAGTGCGTTCGTGGTGGCACCTTTAGTACTAACAATATCATAGGAAGGTTTTGGGAGAAGCCTTTACTCAAACAGCATTCAGGGGATTATTCAACAAGCCGACAGGCGTGAGTAACGGACAGGGTGTCAACTCACGAGTAAGCCAATGGGGGTCTAACGAGTAAGCTGAGCGGGGTCTACTCAAGAGTAAGCCACCCTTGGGCTCCTCAGGAATGAGCTGAGCAGGGTCTACTCGTGAGTAAGGCTGCCAGGGTCTACTCACGAGTAAACCAATTCGCATGTGTGGCAGCTGGGGTCTACTCGTGAGTCGCTGAGGGGGTTGGTCTACCCGTCTACTCTAACCTTTTAAAGGTATTTCTTACATCCATGTTTTTTGCATCCGCGTAAACACAACTGTCCGTAAACACAAAACACAAAGCCCAAAATGATCTGGGGTGCTTTTTAAACTGTTCCTGCCACTACTGGTAACTAAAAGCTGAGGGGGCCTACGACTGAAGAGGTGTGTGGCATTTGAATGAAGTTCCCCCCATCTTCTTCTTTACATTTTACAAGCTTATCCAAGCCGATTTTCAAGTGCAGCAAAGGGGGCTTTTCTCTCTGGTGCAACATGCCTCATCTGTTCAGAAACTTCTCGTTTTATCACCACGTGTAAGCTTGCACATGGCAGTTTTTCCTACTCTTTTTCAGTTGCAAAAGCAGGAGAATTTCCCTGGGATTTCCACGTGAGGGGTTGATTTAAGCTCTGTCGATAAGTGCGTTCGTGGTGGCACCTTTAGTACTAACAATATCATAGGAAGGTTTTGGGAGAAGCCTTTGCTCAAACAGCATGGAGGGGATTATTCAACAAGCCGACAGGCGGGAGTAGCGGACAGGGTGTCTACTCACGAGTAAGCTGAGCGGGGTCTACTCAAGAGTAAGCCACCCATGGGCTACTCTGTAATAAGCTGAGCGGGGTCTACTCGTGAGTAAGGCTGCCAGGGTCTACTCACGAGTAAACCAATTCGCATGTGTGGCAGCTGGGGTCTACTCGTGAGTCGCTGAGGGGGTTGGTCTACCCGTCTACTCTAACCTTTTAAAGGTATTTCTTACATCCATTTTTTTTGCATCCGTGTAAACACAATTCTGTGTAAACACAAAACACAAAGCCCAAAATGATCTGGGGTGCTTTTTAAACTGTTCCTGCCACCACTGAGCATTTTTACTGGTAACTAAAAGCTGAGGGGGCCTACGACTGAAGAGGTGTGTGGCATTTGAATGAAGTTCCCCCCATCTTCTTCTTTACATTTTACAAGCTTATCCAAGCCGATTTTCAAGTGCAGCAAAGGGGGCTTTTCTCTCTGGTGCAACATGCCTCATCTGTTCAGAAACTTCTCGTTTTATCACCACGTGTAAGCTTGCACATGGCAGTTTTTCCTACTCTTTTTCAGTTGCAAAAGCAGGAGAATTTCCCTCGGATTTCCACGTGAGGGGTTGATTTAAGCTCTGTCGATAAGTGCGTTCGTGGTGGCACCTTTAGTACTAACAATATCATAGGAAGGTTTTGGGAGAAGCCTTTGCTCAAACAGCATGCAGGGGATTATTCAACAAGCCGACAGGCGTGAGTAGCGGACAGGGTGTCAACTCACGAGTAAGCCAATGGGGGTCTACTCACGAGTAAGCTGAGCGGGGTCGACTCAAGAGTAAGCCACCCTTGGGCTCCTCAGGAATGAGCTGAGCGGGGTCTACTCGTGAGTAAGGCTGCCAGGGTCTACTCATGAGTAAACCAATTCACATGTGTGGCAGCTGGGGTCTACTCGTGAGTCGCTGAGGGGGTTGGTCTACCCGTCTACTCTAACCTTTTAAAGGTATTTCTTACATCCATGTTTTTTGCATCTGCGTAAACACAATTCTGCGTAAACACAAAACACAAAGCCCAAAATGATCTGGGGTGCTTTTTAAACTGTTCCTGCAACCACTGAGCATTTTCACTGGTAACTAAAAGCTGAGGGGGCCTACGACTGAAGAGGTGTGTGGCATTTGAATGAAGTTCCCCCCATCTTCTTCTTTACATTTTACAAGCTTATCCAAGCCGATTTTCAGGTGCAGCAAAGGGGGCTTTTCTCTCTGGTGCAACATGCCTCATCTGTTCAGAAACTTCTCGTTTTATCACCACGTGTAAGCTTGCACATGGCAGTTTTTCCTACTCTTTTTCAGTTGCAAAAGCAGGAGAATTTCCCTGGGATTTCCACGTGAGGGGTTGATTTAAGCTCTGTCGATAAGTGCGTTCGTGGTGGCACATTTAGTACTAACAATATCATAGGAAGGTTTTGGGAGAAGCCTTTGCTCAAACAGCATGGAGGGGATTATTCAACAAGCCGACAGGCGGGAGTAGCGGACAGGGTGTCTACTCACGAGTAAGCTGAGCGGGGTCTACTCAAGAGTAAGCCACCCGTGGGCTCCTCAGGAATGAGCTGAGCGGGGTCTACTCATGAGTAAGGCTGCCAGGGTCTACTCACGAGTAAACCAATTCGCATGTGTGGCAGCTGGGGTCTACTCGTGAGTCGCTGAGGGGGTTGGTCTACCCGTCTCCTCTAACCTTTTAAAGGTATTTCTTACATCCATGTTTTTTGCATCCGCGTAAACACAATTCTGCGTAAACACAAAACACAAAGCCCAAAATTATCTGGGGTGCTTTTTAAACTGTTCCTGCAACCACTGAGCATTTTTACTGGTAACTAAAAGCTGAGGGGGCCTAAGACTGAAGAGGTGTGTAGCATTTGAATGAAGTTCCCCCCATCTTCTTCTTGACATTTTACAAGCTGATCCAAGCCGATTTTTAAGTGCAGCAAAGCGGGCTTTTCCCTCTGGTGCAACATGCCTCATCTGTTCAGAAACTTCTCGTTTTATCACCACGTGTAAGCTTGCACATGGCAGTTTTTCCTACTCTTTTTCAGTTGCAAAAGCAGGAGAATTTCCCTGGGATTTCCACGTGAGGGGTTGATTTAAGCTCTGTCGATAAGTGCGTTCGTGGTGGCACCTTTAGTACTAACAATATCATAGGAAGGTTTTGGGAGAAGCCTTTACTCAAACAGCATTCAGGGGATTATTCAACAAGCCGACAGGCGTGAGTAACGGACAGGGTGTCAACTCACGAGTAAGCCAATGGGGGTCTAACGAGTAAGCTGAGCGGGGTCTACTCAAGAGTAAGCCACCCTTGGGCTCCTCAGGAATGAGCTGAGCAGGGTCTACTCGTGAGTAAGGCTGCCAGGGTCTACTCACGAGTAAACCAATTCGCATGTGTGGCAGCTGGGGTCTACTCGTGAGTCGCTGAGGGGGTTGGTCTACCCGTCTACTCTAACCTTTTAAAGGTATTTCTTACATCCATGTTTTTTGCATCCGCGTAAACACAACTGTCCGTAAACACAAAACACAAAGCCCAAAATGATCTGGGGTGCTTTTTAAACTGTTCCTGCCACTACTGGTAACTAAAAGCTGAGGGGGCCTACGACTGAAGAGGTGTGTGGCATTTGAATGAAGTTCCCCCCATCTTCTTCTTTACATTTTACAAGCTTATCCAAGCCGATTTTCAAGTGCAGCAAAGGGGGCTTTTCTCTCTGGTGCAACATGCCTCATCTGTTCAGAAACTTCTCGTTTTATCACCACGTGTAAGCTTGCACATGGCAGTTTTTCCTACTCTTTTTCAGTTGCAAAAGCAGGAGAATTTCCCTGGGATTTCCACGTGAGGGGTTGATTTAAGCTCTGTCGATAAGTGCGTTCGTGGTGGCACCTTTAGTACTAACAATATCATAGGAAGGTTTGGGGAGAAGCCTTTGCTCAAACAGCATGGAGGGGATTATTCAACAAGCCGACAGGCGGGAGTAGCGGACAGGGTGTCTACTCACGAGTAAGCTGAGCGGGGTCTACTCAAGAGTAAGCCACCCGTGGGCTCCTCAGGAATGAGCTGAGCGGGGTCTACTCATGAGTAAGGCTGCCAGGGTCTACTCACGAGTAAACCAATTCGCATGTGTGGCAGCTAGATTCTACTCGTGAGTCGCTGAGGGGGTTGGTCTACCCGTCTACTCTAACCTTTTAAAGGTATTTCTTACATCCATGTTTTTTGCATCCGCGTAAACACAATTCTGCGTAAACACAAAACACAAAGCCCAAAATTATCTGGGGTGCTTTTTAAACTGTTCCTGCAACCACTGAGCATTTTTACTGGTAACTAAAAGCTGAGGGGGCCTAAGACTGAAGAAGTGTGTAGCATTTGAATGAAGTTCCCCCCATCTTCTTCTTGACATTTTACAAGCTGATCCAAGCCGATTTTTAAGTGCAGCAAAGCGGGCTTTTCCCTCTGGTGCAACATGCCTCATCTGTTCAGAAACTTCTCGTTTTATCACCACGTGTAAGCTTGCACATGGCAGTTTTTGCTACTCTTTTTCAGTTGCAAAAGCAGGAGAATTTCCCTGGGATTTCCACGTGAGGGGTTGATTGAAGCTCTGTCGATAAGTGCGTTCGTGGTGGCACCTTTAGTACTAACAATATCATAGGAAGGTTTTGGGAGAAGCCTTTACTCAAACAGCATTCAGGGGATTATTCAACAAGCCGACAGGCGTGAGTAACGGACAGGGTGTCAACTCACGAGTAAGCCAATGGGGGTCTAACGAGTAAGCTGAGCGGGGTCTACTCAAGAGTAAGCCACCCTTGGGCTCCTCAGGAATGAGCTGAGCAGGGTCTACTCGTGAGTAAGGCTGCCAGGGTCTACTCACGAGTAAACCAATTCGCATGTGTGGCAGCTGGGGTCTACTCGTGAGTCGCTGAGGGGGTTGGTCTACCCGTCTACTCTAACCTTTTAAAGGTATTTCTTACATCCATTTTTTTTGCATCCGCGTAAACACAACTGTCCGTAAACACAAAACACAAAGCCCAAAATGATCTGGGGTGCTTTTTAAACTGTTCCTGCCACTACTGGTAACTAAAAGCTGAGGGGGCCTACGACTGAAGAGGTGTGTGGCATTTGAATGAAGTTCCCCCCATCTTCTTCTTTACATTTTACAAGCTTATCCAAGCCGATTTTCAAGTGCAGCAAAGGGGGCTTTTCTCTCTGGTGCAACATGCCTCATCTGTTCAGAAACTTCTCGTTTTATCACCACGTGTAAGCTTGCACATGGCAGTTTTTCCTACTCTTTTTCAGTTGCAAAAGCAGGAGAATTTCCCTGGGATTTCCACGTGAGGGGTTGATTTAAGCTCTGTCGATAAGTGCGTTCGTGGTGGCACCTTTAGTACTAACAATATCATAGGAAGGTTTTGGGAGAAGCCTTTGCTCGAACAGCATGGAGGGGATTATTCAACAAGCCGACAGGCGGGAGTAGCGGACAGGGTGTCTACTCACGAGTAAGCTGAGCGGGGTCTACTCAAGAGTAAGCCACCCGTGGGCTCCTCAGGAATGAGCTGAGCGGGGTCTACTCGTGAGTAAGGCTGCCAGGGTCTACTCACGAGTAAACCAATTCGCATGTGTGGCAGCTAGATTCTACTCGTGAGTCGCTGAGGGGGTTGGTCTACCCGTCTACTCTAACCTTTTAAAGGTATTTCTTACATCCATGTTTTTTGCATCCGCGTAAACACAATTCTGCGTAAACACAAAACACAAAGCCCAAAATTATCTGGGGTGCTTTTTAAACTGTTCCTGCAACCACTGAGCATTTTTACTGGTAACTAAAAGCTGAGGGGGCCTAAGACTGAAGAAGTGTGTAGCATTTGAATGAATTTCCCCCCATCTTCTTCTTGACATTTTACAAGCTGATCCAAGCCGATTTTTAAGTGCAGCAAAGCGGGCTTTTCCCTCTGGTGCAACATGCCTCATCTGTTCAGAAACTTCTCGTTTTATCACCACGTGTAAGCTTGCACATGGCAGTTTTTCCTACTCTTTTTCAGTTGCAAAAGCAGGAGAATTTCCCTGGGATTTCCACGTGAGGGGTTGATTGAAGCTCTGTCGATAAGTGCGTTCGTGGTGGCACCTTTAGTACTAACAATATCATAGGAAGGTTTTGGGAGAAGCCTTTACTCAAACAGCATTCAGGGGATTATTCAACAAGCCGACAGGCGTGAGTAACGGACAGGGTGTCAACTCACGAGTAAGCCAATGGGGGTCTAACGAGTAAGCTGAGCGGGGTCTACTCAAGAGTAAGCCACCCTTGGGCTCCTCAGGAATGAGCTGAGCAGGGTCTACTCGTGAGTAAGGCTGCCAGGGTCTACTCACGAGTAAACCAATTCGCATGTGTGGCAGCTGGGGTCTACTCGTGAGTCGCTGAGGGGGTTGGTCTACCCGTCTACTCTAACCTTTTAAAGGTATTTCTTACATCCATGTTTTTTGCATCCGCGTAAACACAACTGTCCGTAAACACAAAACACAAAGCCCAAAATGATCTGGGGTGCTTTTTAAACTGTTCCTGCCACTACTGGTAACTAAAAGCTGAGGGGGCCTACGACTGAAGAGGTGTGTGGCATTTGAATGAAGTTCCCCCCATCTTCTTCTTTACATTTTACAAGCTTATCCAAGCCGATTTTCAAGTGCAGCAAAGGGGGCTTTTCTCTCTGGTGCAACATGCCTCATCTGTTCAGAAACTTCTCGTTTTATCACCACGTGTAAGCTTGCACATGGCAGTTTTTCCTACTCTTTTTCAGTTGCAAAAGCAGGAGAATTTCCCTGGGATTTCCACGTGAGGGGTTGATTTAAGCTCTGTCGATAAGTGCGTTCGTGGTGGCACCTTTAGTACTAACAATATCATAGGAAGGTTTTGGGAGAAGCCTTTACTCAAACAGCATGCAGGGAATTATTCAACAAGCCGACAGGCGTGAGTAGCGGACAGGGTGTCTACTCACGAGTAAGCTGAGCGGGGTCTAGTCAAGAGTAAGCCACCCGTGGGCTGCTCTGTAATAAGCTGAGCGGCGTCTACTCGTGAGTACGGCTGCCAGGGTCTACTCACGAGTAAACCAATTCGCATTTGTGGCAGCTGGGGTCTACTCGTGAGTCGCTGAGGGGGTTGGTCTACCCGTCTACTCTAACCTTTTAAAGGTATTTCTTACATCCATGTTTTTTGCATCCGCGTAAACACAACTGTCCGTAAACACAAAACACAAAGCCCAAAATGATCTGGGGTGCTTTTTAAACTGTTCCTGCCACTACTGGTAACTAAAATCTGAGGGGGCCGACGACTGAAGAGGTGTGTGGCATTTGAATGAAGTTACCCCCATCTTCTTCTTTACATTTTACAAGCTTATCCAAGCCGATTTTCAAGTGCAGCAAAGGGGGCTTTTCTCTCTGGTGCAACATGCCTCATCTGTTCAGAAACTTCTCGTTTTATCACCACGTGTAAGCTTGCACATGGCAGTTTTTCCTACTCTTTTTCAGTTGCAAAAGCAGGAGAATTTCCCTGGGATTTCCACGTGAGGGGTTGATTTAAGCTCTGTCGATAAGTGCGTTCGTGGTGGCACCTTTAGTACTAACAATATCATAGGAAGGTTTTGGGAGAAGCCTTTGCTCAAACAGCATGGAGGGGATTATTCAACAAACCGACAGGCGTGAGTAGCGGACAGGGTGTCTACTCACGAGTACGCTGAGCGGGGTCTACTCAAGAGTAAGCCACCCTTGGGCTCCTCAGGAATGAGCTGAGCGGGGTCTACTCGTGAGTAAGGCTGCCAGGGTCTACTCACGAGTAAACCAATTCGCATGTGTGGCAGCTGGGGTCTACTCGTGAGTCGCTGAGGGGGTTGGTCTACCCGTCTACTCCAACCTTTTAAAGGTATTTCTTAGATCCATTTTTTTTGCATCCGCGTAAACACAATTCTGCGTTAACACAAAACACAAAGCCCAAAATGATCTGGGGTGCTTTTTAAACTGTTCCTGCAACCACTGAGCATTTTTACTGGTAACTAAAAGCTGAGGGGGCCTACGACTGAAGAGGTGTGTGGCATTTGAATGAAGTTCCCCCCATCTTCTTCTTTACATTTTACAAGCTTATCCAAGCCGATTTTCAAGTGCAGCAAAGGGGGCTTTTCTCTCTGGTGCAACATGCCTCATCTGTTCAGAAACTTCTCGTTTTATCACCACGTGTAAGCTTGCACATGGCAGTTTTTCCTACTCTTTTTCAGTTGCAAAAGCAGGAGAATTTCCCTGGGATTTCCACGTGAGGGGTTGATTTAAGCTCTGTCGATAAGTGCGTTCGTGGTGGCACCTTTAGTACTAACAATATCATAGGAAGGTTTGGGGAGAAGCCTTTGCTCAAACAGCATGGAGGGGATTATTCAACAAGCCGACAGGCGGGAGTAGCGGACAGGGTGTCTACTCACGAGTAAGCTGAGCGGGGTCTACTCAAGAGTAAGCCACCCGTGGGCTCCTCAGGAATGAGCTGAGCGGGGTCTACTCATGAGTAAGGCTGCCAGGGTCTACTCACGAGTAAACCAATTCGCATGTGTGGCAGCTAGATTCTACTCGTGAGTCGCTGAGGGGGTTGGTCTACCCGTCTACTCTAACCTTTTAAAGGTATTTCTTACATCCATGTTTTTTGCATCCGCGTAAACACAATTCTGCGTAAACACAAAACACAAAGCCCAAAATTATCTGGGGTGCTTTTTAAACTGTTCCTGCAACCACTGAGCATTTTTACTGGTAACTAAAAGCTGAGGGGGCCTAAGACTGAAGAAGTGTGTAGCATTTGAATGAAGTTCCCCCCATCTTCTTCTTGACATTTTACAAGCTGATCCAAGCCGATTTTTAAGTGCAGCAAAGCGGGCTTTTCCCTCTGGTGCAACATGCCTCATCTGTTCAGAAACTTCTCGTTTTATCACCACGTGTAAGCTTGCACATGGCAGTTTTTCCTACTCTTTTTCAGTTGCAAAAGCAGGAGAATTTCCCTGGGATTTCCACGTGAGGGGTTGATTGAAGCTCTGTCGATAAGTGCGTTCGTGGTGGCACCTTTAGTACTAACAATATCATAGGAAGGTTTTGGGAGAAGCCTTTACTCAAACAGCATTCAGGGGATTATTCAACAAGCCGACAGGCGTGAGTAACGGACAGGGTGTCAACTCACGAGTAAGCCAATGGGGGTCTAACGAGTAAGCTGAGCGGGGTCTACTCAAGAGTAAGCCACCCTTGGGCTCCTCAGGAATGAGCTGAGCAGGGTCTACTCGTGAGTAAGGCTGCCAGGGTCTACTCACGAGTAAACCAATTCGCATGTGTGGCAGCTGGGGTCTACTCGTGAGTCGCTGAGGGGGTTGGTCTACCCGTCTACTCTAACCTTTTAAAGGTATTTCTTACATCCATTTTTTTTGCATCCGCGTAAACACAACTGTCCGTAAACACAAAACACAAAGCCCAAAATGATCTGGGGTGCTTTTTAAACTGTTCCTGCCACTACTGGTAACTAAAAGCTGAGGGGGCCTACGACTGAAGAGGTGTGTGGCATTTGAATGAAGTTCCCCCCATCTTCTTCTTTACATTTTACAAGCTTATCCAAGCCGATTTTCAAGTGCAGCAAAGGGGGCTTTTCTCTCTGGTGCAACATGCCTCATCTGTTCAGAAACTTCTCGTTTTATCACCACGTGTAAGCTTGCACATGGCAGTTTTTCCTACTCTTTTTCAGTTGCAAAAGCAGGAGAATTTCCCTGGGATTTCCACGTGAGGGGTTGATTTAAGCTCTGTCGATAAGTGCGTTCGTGGTGGCACCTTTAGTACTAACAATATCATAGGAAGGTTTTGGGAGAAGCCTTTGCTCGAACAGCATGGAGGGGATTATTCAACAAGCCGACAGGCGGGAGTAGCGGACAGGGTGTCTACTCACGAGTAAGCTGAGCGGGGTCTACTCAAGAGTAAGCCACCCGTGGGCTCCTCAGGAATGAGCTGAGCGGGGTCTACTCGTGAGTAAGGCTGCCAGGGTCTACTCACGAGTAAACCAATTCGCATGTGTGGCAGCTAGATTCTACTCGTGAGTCGCTGAGGGGGTTGGTCTACCCGTCTACTCTAACCTTTTAAAGGTATTTCTTACATCCATGTTTTTTGCATCCGCGTAAACACAATTCTGCGTAAACACAAAACACAAAGCCCAAAATTATCTGGGGTGCTTTTTAAACTGTTCCTGCAACCACTGAGCATTTTTACTGGTAACTAAAAGCTGAGGGGGCCTAAGACTGAAGAAGTGTGTAGCATTTGAATGAATTTCCCCCCATCTTCTTCTTGACATTTTACAAGCTGATCCAAGCCGATTTTTAAGTGCAGCAAAGCGGGCTTTTCCCTCTGGTGCAACATGCCTCATCTGTTCAGAAACTTCTCGTTTTATCACCACGTGTAAGCTTGCACATGGCAGTTTTTCCTACTCTTTTTCAGTTGCAAAAGCAGGAGAATTTCCCTGGGATTTCCACGTGAGGGGTTGATTGAAGCTCTGTCGATAAGTGCGTTCGTGGTGGCACCTTTAGTACTAACAATATCATAGGAAGGTTTTGGGAGAAGCCTTTACTCAAACAGCATTCAGGGGATTATTCAACAAGCCGACAGGCGTGAGTAACGGACAGGGTGTCAACTCACGAGTAAGCCAATGGGGGTCTAACGAGTAAGCTGAGCGGGGTCTACTCAAGAGTAAGCCACCCTTGGGCTCCTCAGGAATGAGCTGAGCAGGGTCTACTCGTGAGTAAGGCTGCCAGGGTCTACTCACGAGTAAACCAATTCGCATGTGTGGCAGCTGGGGTCTACTCGTGAGTCGCTGAGGGGGTTGGTCTACCCGTCTACTCTAACCTTTTAAAGGTATTTCTTACATCCATGTTTTTTGCATCCGCGTAAACACAACTGTCCGTAAACACAAAACACAAAGCCCAAAATGATCTGGGGTGCTTTTTAAACTGTTCCTGCCACTACTGGTAACTAAAAGCTGAGGGGGCCTACGACTGAAGAGGTGTGTGGCATTTGAATGAAGTTCCCCCCATCTTCTTCTTTACATTTTACAAGCTTATCCAAGCCGATTTTCAAGTGCAGCAAAGGGGGCTTTTCTCTCTGGTGCAACATGCCTCATCTGTTCAGAAACTTCTCGTTTTATCACCACGTGTAAGCTTGCACATGGCAGTTTTTCCTACTCTTTTTCAGTTGCAAAAGCAGGAGAATTTCCCTGGGATTTCCACGTGAGGGGTTGATTTAAGCTCTGTCGATAAGTGCGTTCGTGGTGGCACCTTTAGTACTAACAATATCATAGGAAGGTTTTGGGAGAAGCCTTTACTCAAACAGCATGCAGGGAATTATTCAACAAGCCGACAGGCGTGAGTAGCGGACAGGGTGTCTACTCACGAGTAAGCTGAGCGGGGTCTAGTCAAGAGTAAGCCACCCGTGGGCTGCTCTGTAATAAGCTGAGCGGCGTCTACTCGTGAGTACGGCTGCCAGGGTCTACTCACGAGTAAACCAATTCGCATTTGTGGCAGCTGGGGTCTACTCGTGAGTCGCTGAGGGGGTTGGTCTACCCGTCTACTCTAACCTTTTAAAGGTATTTCTTACATCCATGTTTTTTGCATCCGCGTAAACACAACTGTCCGTAAACACAAAACACAAAGCCCAAAATGATCTGGGGTGCTTTTTAAACTGTTCCTGCCACTACTGGTAACTAAAATCTGAGGGGGCCGACGACTGAAGAGGTGTGTGGCATTTGAATGAAGTTACCCCCATCTTCTTCTTTACATTTTACAAGCTTATCCAAGCCGATTTTCAAGTGCAGCAAAGGGGGCTTTTCTCTCTGGTGCAACATGCCTCATCTGTTCAGAAACTTCTCGTTTTATCACCACGTGTAAGCTTGCACATGGCAGTTTTTCCTACTCTTTTTCAGTTGCAAAAGCAGGAGAATTTCCCTGGGATTTCCACGTGAGGGGTTGATTTAAGCTCTGTCGATAAGTGCGTTCGTGGTGGCACCTTTAGTACTAACAATATCATAGGAAGGTTTTGGGAGAAGCCTTTGCTCAAACAGCATGGAGGGGATTATTCAACAAACCGACAGGCGTGAGTAGCGGACAGGGTGTCTACTCACGAGTACGCTGAGCGGGGTCTACTCAAGAGTAAGCCACCCTTGGGCTCCTCAGGAATGAGCTGAGCGGGGTCTACTCGTGAGTAAGGCTGCCAGGGTCTACTCACGAGTAAACCAATTCGCATGTGTGGCAGCTGGGGTCTACTCGTGAGTCGCTGAGGGGGTTGGTCTACCCGTCTACTCCAACCTTTTAAAGGTATTTCTTAGATCCATTTTTTTTGCATCCGCGTAAACACAATTCTGCGTTAACACAAAACACAAAGCCCAAAATGATCTGGGGTGCTTTTTAAACTGTTCCTGCAACCACTGAGCATTTTTACTGGTAACTAAAAGCTGAGGGGGCCTACGACTGAAGAGGTGTGTGGCATTTGAATGAAGTTCCCCCCATCTTCTTCTTTACATTTTACAAGCTTATCCAAGCCGATTTTCAAGTGCAGCAAAGGGGGCTTTTCTCTCTGGTGCAACATGCCTCATCTGTTCAGAAACTTCTCGTTTTATCACCACGTGTAAGCTTGCACATGGCAGTTTTTCCTACTCTTTTTCAGTTGCAAAAGCAGGAGAATTTCCCTGGGATTTCCACGTTAGGGGTTGATTTAAGCTCTGTCGATAAGTGCGTTCGTGGTGCCACCTTTAGTACTAACAATAGAATAGGAAGGTTTTGGGAGAAGCCTTTACTCAAACAGCATGCAGGGGATTATTCAACAAGCCGACAGGCGTGAGTAGCGGACAGGTTGTCAACTCACGAGTAAGCCAATGGGGGTATACTCAAGAGTAAGCTGAGCGGGGTCTACTCAAGAGTAAGCCACCCGTGGGCTACTCTGTAATAAGCTGAGGGGGGTCTACTCCTGAGTAAGGCTGCCAGGGTCTACTCACGAGTAAACCAATTCGCATGTGTGGCAGCTGGGGTCTACTCGTGAGTCGCTGAGGGGGTTGGTCTACCCGTCTACTCTAACCTTTTAAAGGTATTTCTTACATCCATGTTTTTTGCATCCGCGTAAACACAACTGTCCGTAAACACAAAACACAAAGCCCAAAATGATCTGGGGTGCTTTTTAAACTGTTCCTGCCACTACTGGTAACTAAAATCTGAGGGGGCCGACGACTGAAGAGGTGTGTGGCATTTGAATGAAGTTACCCCCATCTTCTTCTTTACATTTTACAAGCTTATCCAAGCCGATTTTCAAGTGCAGCAAAGGGGGCTTTTCTCTCTGGTGCAACATGCCTCATCTGTTCAGAAACTTCTCGTTTTATCACCACGTGTAAGCTTGCACATGGCAGTTTTTCCTACTCTTTTTCAGTTGCAAAAGCAGGAGAATTTCCCTGGGATTTCCACGTGAGGGGTTGATTTAAGCTCTGTCGATAAGTGCGTTCGTGGTGGCACCTTTAGTACTAACAATATCATAGGAAGGTTTTGGGAGAAGCCTTTGCTCAAACAGCATGGAGGGGATTATTCAACAAGCCGACAGGCGGGAGTAGCGGACAGGGTGTCTACTCACGAGTAAGCTGAGCGGGGTCTACTCAAGAGTAAGCCACCCATGGGCTACTCTGTAATAAGCTGAGCGGGGTCTACTCGTGAGTAAGGCTGCCAGGGTCTACTCACGAGTAAACCAATTCGCATGTGTGGCAGCTGGGGTCTACTCGTGAGTCGCTGAGGGGGTTGGTCTACCCGTCTACTCTAACCTTTTAAAGGTATTTCTTACATCCATGTTTTTTGCATCCGTGTAAACACAATTCTGTGTAAACACAAAACACAAAGCCCAAAATGATCTGGGGTGCTTTTTAAACTGTTCCTGCAACCACTGAGCATTTTTACTGGTAACTAAAAGCTGAGGGGGCCTAAGACTGAAGAGGTGTGTAGCATTTGAATGAAGTTCCCCCCATCTTCTTCTTGACATTTTACAAGCTGATCCAAGCCGATTTTTAAGTGCAGCAAAGCGGGCTTTTCCCTCTGGTGCAACATGCCTCATCTGTTCAGAAACTTCTCGTTTTATCACCACGTGTAAGCTTGCACATGGCAGTTTTTCCTACTCTTTTTCAGTTGCAAAAGCAGGAGAATTTCCCTGGGATTTCCACGTGAGGGGTTGATTTAAGCTCTGTCGATAAGTGCGTTCGTGGTGGCACCTTTAGTACTAACAATATCATAGGAAGGTTTTGGGAGAAGCCTTTACTCAAACAGCATTCAGGGGATTTTTCAACAAGCCGACAGGCGTGAGTAGCGGACAGGGTGTCAACTCACGAGTAAGCCAATGGGGTCTAACGAGTAAGCTGAGCGGGGTCTACTCAAGAGTAAGCCACCCTTGGGCTCCTCAGGAATGAGCTGAGCAGGGTCTACTCGTGAGTAAGGCTGCCAGGGTCTACTCACGAGTAAACCAATTCGCATGTGTGGCTGCTTGGGTCTACTCGTGAGTCGCTGAGGGGGTTGGTCTACCCGTCTACTCTAACCTTTTAAAGGTATTTCTTACATCCATTTTTTTTGCATCCGCGTAAACACAACTGTCCGTAAACACAAAACACAAAGCCCAAAATGATCTGGGGTGCTTTTTAAACTGTTCCTGCCACTACTGGTAACTAAAATCTGAGGGGGCCTACGACTGAAGAGGTGTGTGGCATTTGAATGAAGTTCCCCCCATCTTCTTCTTTACATTTTACAAGCTTATCCAAGCCGATTTTCAAGTGCAGCAAAGGGGGCTTTTCTCTCTGGTGCAACATGCCTCATCTGTTCAGAAACTTCTCGTTTTATCACCACGTGTAAGCTTGCACATGGCAGTTTTTCCTACTCTTTTTCAGTTGCAAAAGCAGGAGAATTTCCCTGGGATTTCCACGTGAGGGGTTGATTTAAGCTCTGTCGATAAGTGCGTTCGTGGTGGCACCTTTAGTACTAACAATATCATAGGAAGGTTTTGGGAGAAGCCTTTACTCAAACAGCATGCAGGGAATTATTCAACAAGCCGACAGGCGTGAGTAGCGGACAGGGTGTCTACTCACGAGTAAGCTGAGCGGGGTCTAGTCAAGAGTAAGCCACCCGTGGGCTGCTCTGTAATAAGCTGAGCGGGGTCTACTCGTGAGTACGGCTGCCAGGGTCTACTCACGAGTAAACCAATTCGCATTTGTGGCAGCTGGGGTCTACTCGTGAGTCGCTGAGGGGGTTGGTCTACCCGTCTACTCTAACCTTTTAAAGGTATTTCTTACATCCATGTTTTTTGCATCCGCGTAAACACAACTGTCCGTAAACACAAAACACAAAGCCCAAAATGATCTGGGGTGCTTTTTAAACTGTTCCTGCCACTACTGGTAACTAAAATCTGAGGGGGCCGACGACTGAAGAGGTGTGTGGCATTTGAATGAAGTTACCCCCATCTTCTTCTTTACATTTTACAAGCTTATCCAAGCCGATTTTCAAGTGCAGCAAAGGGGGCTTTTCTCTCTGGTGCAACATGCCTCATCTGTTCAGAAACTTCTCGTTTTATCACCACGTGTAAGCTTGCACATGGCAGTTTTTCCTACTCTTTTTCAGTTGCAAAAGCAGGAGAATTTCCCTGGGATTTCCACGTGAGGGGTTGATTTAAGCTCTGTCGATAAGTGCGTTCGTGGTGGCACCTTTAGTACTAACAATATCATAGGAAGGTTTTGGGAGAAGCCTTTGCTCAAACAGCATGGAGGGGATTATTCAACAAACCGACAGGCGTGAGTAGCGGACAGGGTGTCTACTCACGAGTACGCTGAGCGGGGTCTACTCAAGAGTAAGCCACCCTTGGGCTCCTCAGGAATGAGCTGAGCGGGGTCTACTCGTGAGTAAGGCTGCCAGGGTCTACTCACGAGTAAACCAATTCGCATGTGTGGCAGCTGGGGTCTACTCGTGAGTCGCTGAGGGGGTTGGTCTACCCGTCTACTCCAACCTTTTAAAGGTATTTCTTAGATCCATTTTTTTTGCATCCGCGTAAACACAATTCTGCGTTAACACAAAACACAAAGCCCAAAATGATCTGGGGTGCTTTTTAAACTGTTCCTGCAACCACTGAGCATTTTTACTGGTAACTAAAAGCTGAGGGGGCCTACGACTGAAGAGGTGTGTGGCATTTGAATGAAGTTCCCCCCATCTTCTTCTTTACATTTTACAAGCTTATCCAAGCCGATTTTCAAGTGCAGCAAAGGGGGCTTTTCTCTCTGGTGCAACATGCCTCATCTGTTCAGAAACTTCTCGTTTTATCACCACGTGTAAGCTTGCACATGGCAGTTTTTCCTACTCTTTTTCAGTTGCAAAAGCAGGAGAATTTCCCTGGGATTTCCACGTTAGGGGTTGATTTAAGCTCTGTCGATAAGTGCGTTCGTGGTGCCACCTTTAGTACTAACAATAGAATAGGAAGGTTTTGGGAGAAGCCTTTACTCAAACAGCATGCAGGGGATTATTCAACAAGCCGACAGGCGTGAGTAGCGGACAGGTTGTCAACTCACGAGTAAGCCAATGGGGGTATACTCAAGAGTAAGCTGAGCGGGGTCTACTCAAGAGTAAGCCACCCGTGGGCTACTCTGTAATAAGCTGAGGGGGGTCTACTCCTGAGTAAGGCTGCCAGGGTCTACTCACGAGTAAACCAATTCGCATGTGTGGCAGCTGGGGTCTACTCGTGAGTCGCTGAGGGGGTTGGTCTACCCGTCTACTCTAACCTTTTAAAGGTATTTCTTACATCCATGTTTTTTGCATCCGCGTAAACACAACTGTCCGTAAACACAAAACACAAAGCCCAAAATGATCTGGGGTGCTTTTTAAACTGTTCCTGCCACTACTGGTAACTAAAATCTGAGGGGGCCTACGACTGAAGAGGTGTGTGGCATTTGAATGAAGTTCCCCCCATCTTCTTCTTTACATTTTACAAGCTTATCCAAGCCGATTTTCAAGTGCAGCAAAGGGGGCTTTTCTCTCTGGTGCAACATGCCTCATCTGTTCAGAAACTTCTCGTTTTATCACCACGTGTAAGCTTGCACATGGCAGTTTTTGCTACTCTTTTTCAGTTGCAAAAGCAGGAGAATTTCCCTGGGATTTCCACGTGAGGGGTTGATTTAAGCTCTGTCGATAAGTGCGTTCGTGGTGGCACCTTTAGTACTAACAATATCATAGGAAGGTTTTGGGAGAAGCCTTTGCTCAAACAGCATGGAGGGGATTATTCAACAAGCCGACAGGCGGGAGTAGCGGACCGGGTGTCTACTCACGAGTAAGCTGAGCGGGGTCTACTCAAGAGTAAGCCACCCGTGGGCTCCTCAGGAATGAGCTGAGCGGGGTCTACTCCTGAGTAAGGCTGCCAGGGTCTACTCACGAGTAAACCAATTCGCATGTGTGGCAGCTGGGGTCTACTCGTGAGTCGCTGAGGGGGTTGGTCTACCCGTCTACTCTAACCTTTTAAAGGTATTTCTTACATCCATTTTTTTTGCATCCGCGTAAACACAATTCTGCGTAAACACAAAACACAAAGCCCAAAATGATCTGGGGTGCTTTTTAAACTGTTCCTGCCACTACTGGTAACTAAAATCTGAGGGGGCCTAAGACTGAAGAGGTGTGTAGCATTTGAATGAAGTTCCCCCCATCTTCTTCTTGACATTTTACAAGCTGATCCAAGCCGATTTTTAAGTGCAGCAAAGCGGGCTTTTCCCTCTGGTGCAACATGCCTCATCTGTTCAGAAACTTCTCGTTTTATCACCACGTGTAAGCTTGCACATGGCAGTTTTTCCTACTCTTTTTCAGTTGCAAAAGCAGGAGAATTTCCCTGGGATTTCCACGTGAGGGGTTGATTTAAGCTCTGTCGATAAGTGCGTTCGTGGTGGCACCTTTAGTACTAACAATATCATAGGAAGGTTTTGGGAGAAGCCTTTACTCAAACAGCATTCAGGGGATTTTTCAACAAGCCGACAGGCGTGAGTAGCGGACAGGGTGTCAACTCACGAGTAAGCCAATGGGGTCTAACGAGTAAGCTGAGCGGGGTCTACTCAAGAGTAAGCCACCCTTGGGCTCCTCAGGAATGAGCTGAGCAGGGTCTACTCGTGAGTAAGGCTGCCAGGGTCTACTCACGAGTAAACCAATTCGCATGTGTGGCTGCTTGGGTCTACTCGTGAGTCGCTGAGGGGGTTGGTCTACCCGTCTACTCTAACCTTTTAAAGGTATTTCTTACATCCATGTTTTTTGCATCCGCGTAAACACAACTGTCCGTAAACACAAAACACAAAGCCCAAAATGATCTGGGGTGCTTTTTAAACTGTTCCTGCCACTACTGGTAACTAAAATCTGAGGGGGCCTACGACTGAAGAGGTGTGTGGCATTTGAATGAAGTTCCCCCCATCTTCTTCTTTACATTTTACAAGCTTATCCAAGCCGATTTTCAAGTGCAGCAAAGGGGGCTTTTCTCTCTGGTGCAACATGCCTCATCTGTTCAGAAACTTCTCGTTTTATCACCACGTGTAAGCTTGCACATGGCAGTTTTTCCTACTCTTTTTCAGTTGCAAAGGCAGGAGAATTTCCCTGGGATTTCCACGTGAGGGGTTGATTTAAGCTCTGTCGATAATTGCGTTCGTGGTGGCACCTTTAGTACTAACAATATCATAGGAAGGTTTTGGGAGAAGCGTTTGCTCAAACAGCATGGAGGGGATTATTCAACAAGCCGACAGGCGGGAGTAGCGGACAGGGTGTCTACTCACGAGTAAGCTGAGCGGGGTCTACTCAAGAGTAAGCCACCCATGTGCTACTCTGTAATAAGCTGAGCCGGGTCTACTCGTGAGTAAGGCTGCCAGGGTCTACTCACGAGTAAACCAATTCGCATGTGTGGCAGCTGGGGTCTACTCGTGAGTCGCTGAGGGGGTTGGTCTACCCGTCTACTCTGACCTTTTAAAGGTATTTCTTACATCCATGTTTTTTGCATCCGTGTAAACACAATTCTGTGTAAACACAAAACACAAAGCCCAAAATGATCTGGGGTGCTTTTTAAACTGTTCCTGCAACCACTGAGCATTTTTACTGGTAACTAAAAGCTGAGGGGGCCTAAGACTGAAGAGGTGTGTAGCATTTGAATGAAGTTCCCCCCATCTTCTTCTTGACATTTTACAAGCTTATCCAAGCCGATTTTTAAGTGCAGCAAAGCGGGCTTTTCCCTCTGGTGCAACATGCCTCATCTGTTCAGAAACTTCTCGTTTTATCACCACGTGTCAGCTTGCACATGGCAGTTTTTCCTACTCTTTTTCAGTTGCAAAAGCAGGAGAATTTCCCTGGGATTTCCACGTGAGGGGTTGATTGAAGCTCTGTCGATAAGTGCGTTCGTGGTGGCACCTTTAGTACTAACAATATCATAGGAAGGTTTTGGGAGAAGCCTTTACTCAAACAGCATGCAGGGGATTATTCAACAAGCCGACAGGCGTGAGTAGCGGACAGGGTGTCAACTCACTAGTAAGCCAATGGCGGTCTAACGAGTAAGCAGAGCGGGGTCTACTCAAGAGTAAGCCACCCGTGGGCTCCTCAGGAATGAGCTGAGCGGGGTCTACTCGTGAGTAAGGCTGCCAGGGTCTACTCACGAGTAAACCAATTCGCATGTGTGGCAGCTGGGGTCTACTCGTGAGTCGCTGAGGGGGTTGGTCTACCCGTCTACTCTAACCTTTTAAAGGTATTTCTTACATCCATGTTTTTTGCATCCGCGTAAACACAACTGTCCGTAAACACAAAACACAAAGCCCAAAATGATCTGGGGTGCTTTTTAAACTGTTCCTGCCACTACTGGTAACTAAAATCTGAGGGGGCCTACGACTGAAGAGGTGTGTGGCATTTGAATGAAGTTCCCCCCATCTTCTTCTTTACATTTTACAAGCTTATCCAAGCCGATTTTCAAGTGCAGCAAAGGGGGCTTTTCTCTCTGGTGCAACATGCCTCATCTGTTCAGAAACTTCTCGTTTTATCACCACGTGTAAGCTTGCACATGGCAGTTTTTCCTACTCTTTTTCAGTTGCAAAAGCAGGAGAATTTCCCTGGGATTTCCACGTGAGGGGTTGATTTAAGCTCTGTCGATAAGTGCGTTCGTGGTGGCACCTTTAGTACTAACAATATCATAGGAAGGTTTTGGGAGAAGCCTTTACTCAAACAGCATACAGAGGATTATTAAACAAGCCGACAGGCGTGAGTAGCGGACAGGGTGTCTACTCATGAGTAAGCCAACGGGGGTCTACTCACGAGTAAGCTGAGCGGGGTCTACTCAAGAGTAAGCCACCCGTGGGCTCCTCAGGAATGAGCTGAGCGGGGTCTACTCCTGAGTAAGGCTGCCAGGGTCTACTCACGAGTAAACCAATTCGCATGTGTGGCAGCTGGATTCTACTCGTGAGTCGCTGAGGGGGTTGGTCTACCCGTCTACTCTAACCTTTTAAAGGTATTTCTTACATCCATGTTTTTTGCATCCGCGTAAAGACAATTCTGCGTAAACACAAAACACAAAGCCCAAAATTATCTGGGGTGCTTTTTAAACTGTTCCTGCAACCACTGAGCATTTTTACTGGTAACTAAAAGCTAAGGGGGCCTAAGACTGAAGAGGTGTGTAGCATTTGAATGAAGTTCCCCCCATCTTCTTCTTGACATTTTACAAGCTGATCCAAGCCGATTTTTAAGTGCAGCAAAGCGGGCTTTTCCCTCTGGTGCAACATGCCTCATCTGTTCAGAAACTTCTCGTTTTATCACCACGTGTAAGCTTGCACATGGCAGTTTTTCCTACTCTTTTTCAGTTGCAAAAGCAGGAGAATTTCCCTGGGATTTCCACGTGAGGGGTTGATTTAAGCTCTGTCGATAAGTGCGTTCGTGGTCGCACCTTTAGTACTAACAATATCATAGGAAGGTTTTGGGAGAAGCCTTTACTCAAACAGCATTCAGGGGATTATTCAACAAGCCGACAGGCGTGAGTAGCGGACAGGGTGTCAACTCACGAGTAAGCCAATGGGGTCTAACGAGTAAGCTGAGCGGGGTCTACTCAAGAGTAAGCCACCCTTGGGCTCCTCAGGAATGAGCTGAGCAGGGTCTACTCGTGAGTAAGGCTGCCAGGGTCTACTCACGAGTAAACCAATTCGCATGTGTGGCAGCTTGGGTCTACTCGTGAGTCGCTGAGGGGGTTGGTCTACCCGTCTACTCTAACCTTTTAAAGGTATTTCTTACATCCATGTTTTTTGCATCCGCGTAAACACAACTGTCTGTAAACACAAAACACAAAGCCCAAAATGATCTGGGGTGCTTTTTAAACTGTTCCTGCCACTACTGGTAACTAAAATCTGAGGGGGCCTACGACTGAAGAGGTGTGTGGCATTTGAATGAAGTTCCCCCCATCTTCTTCTTTACATTTTACAAGCTTATCCAAGCCGATTTTCAAGTGCAGCAAAGGGGGCTTTTCTCTCTGGTGCAACATGCCTCATCTGTTCAGAAACTTCTCGTTTTATCACCACGTGTAAGCTTGCACATGGCAGTTTTTCCTACTCTTTTTCAGTTGCAAAAGCAGGAAAATTTCCCTGGGATTTCCACGTGAGGGGTTGATTTAAGCTCTGTCGATAAGTGCGTTCGTGGTGGCACCTTTAGTACTAACAATATCATAGGAAGGTTTTGGGAGAAGCGTTTGCTCAAACAGCATGGAGGGGATTATTCAACAAGCCGACAGGCGGGAGTAGCGGACAGGGTGTCTACTCACGAGTAAGCTGAGCGGGGTCTACTCAAGAGTAAGCCACCCATGTGCTACTCTGTAATAAGCTGAGCCGGGTCTACTCGTGAGTAAGGCTGCCAGGGTCTACTCACGAGTAAACCAATTCGCATGTGTGGCAGCTGGGGTCTACTCGTGAGTCGCTGAGGGGGTTGGTCTACCCGCCTACTCTGACCTTTTAAAGGTATTTCTTACATCCATGTTTTTTGCATCCGCGTAAACACAACTGTCCGTAAACACAAAACACAAAGCCCAAAACGATCTGGGGTGCTTTTTAAACTGTTCCTGCCACCACTGAGCATTTTTACTGGTAACTAAAAGCTGAGGGGGCCTACGACTGAAGAGGTGTGTGGCATTTGAATGAAGTTCCCCCCATCTTCTTCTTTACATTTTACAAGCTTATCCAAGCCGATTTTTAAGTGCAGCAAAGCGGGCTTTTCTCTCTGGTGCAACATGCCTCATCTGTTCAGAAACTTCTCGTTTTATCACCACGTGTAAGCTTGCACATGGCAGTTTTTCCTACTCTTTTTCAGTTGCAAAAGCAGGAGAATTTCCCTGGGATTTCCACGTGAGGGGTTGATTTAAGCTCTGTCGATAAGTGCGTTCGTGGTGGCACCTTTAGTACTAACAATATCATAGGAAGGTTTTGGGAGAAGCCTTTACTCAAACAGCATGCAGGGGATTATTCAACAAGCCGACAGGCGTGAGTAGCGGACAGGGTGTCAACTCACGAGTAAGCCAATGGGGGTCTACTCGCGATTAAGCAGAGCGGGGTCTACTCAAGAGTAAGCCACCCTTGGGCTCCTCAGGAATGAGCTGAGCGGGGTCTACTCATGAGTAAGGCTGCCAGGGTCTACTCACGAGTAAACCAATTCGCATGTGTGGCAGCTGGGGTCTACTCGTGAGTCGCTGAGGGGGTTGGTCTACCCGTCTACTCTAACCTTTTAAAGGTATTTCTTACATCCATTTTTTTTGCATCCGCGTAAACACAATTCTGCGTAAACACAAAACACAAAGCCCAAAATGATCTGGGGTGCTTTTTAAACTGTTCCTGCAACCACTGAGCATTTTTACTGGTAACTAAAAGCTGAGGGGGCCTACGACTGAAGAGGTGTGTGGCATTTGAATGAAGTTCCCCCCATCTTCTTCTTTACATTTTACAAGCTTATCCAAGCCGATTTTCAAGTGCAGCAAAGGGGGCTTTTCTCTCTGGTGCAACATGCCTCATCTGTTCAGAAACTTCTCGTTTTATCACCACGTGTAAGCTTGCACATGGCAGTTTTTCCTACTCTTTTTCAGTTGCAAAAGCAGGAGAATTTCCCTGGGATTTCCACGTGAGGGGTTGATTTAAGCTCTGTCGATAAGTGCGTTCGTGGTGGCACCTTTAGTACTAACAATATCATAGGAAGGTTTTGGGAGAAGCCTTTGCTCAAACAGCATGGAGGGGATTATTCAACAAGCCGACAGGCGGGAGTAGCGGACAGGGTGTCTACTCACGAGTAAGCTGAGCGGGGTCTACTCAAGAGTAAGCCACCCATGGGCTACTCTGTAATAAGCTGAGCGGGGTCTACTCGTGAGTAAGGCTGCCAGGGTCTACTCACGAGTAAACCAATTCGCATGTGTGGCAGCTGGGGTCTACTCGTGAGTCGCTGAGGGGGTTGGTCTACCCGTCTACTCTAACCTTTTAAAGGTATTTCTTACATCCATGTTTTTTGCATCCGCGTAAACACAATTCTGCGTTAACACAAAACACAAAGCCCAAAATGATCTGGGGTGCTTTTTAAACTGTTCCTGCAACCACTGAGCATTTTTACTGGTAACTAAAAGCTGAGGGGGCCTAAGACTGAAGAGGTGTGTAGCATTTGAATGAAGTTCCCCCCATCTTCTTCTTGACATTTTACAAGCTGATCCAAGCCGATTTTTAAGTGCAGCAAAGCGGGCTTTTCCCTCTGGTGCAACATGCCTCATCTGTTCAGAAACTTCTCGTTTTATCACCACGTGTAAGCTTGCACATGGCAGTTTTTCCTACTCTTTTTCAGTTGCAAAAGCAGGAGAATTTCCCTGGGATTTCCACGTGAGGGGTTGATTTAAGCTCTGTCGATAAGTACGTTCGTGGTGGCACCTTTAGTACTAACAATATCATAGGAAGGTTTTGGGAGAAGCCTTTACTCAAACAGCATTCAGGGGATTATTCAACAAGCCGACAGGCGTGAGTAGCGGACAGGGTGTCAACTCACGAGTAAGCCAATGGGGGTCTAACGAGTAAGCTGAGCGGGGTCTACTCAAGAGTAAGCCGCCCTTGGGCTCCTCAGGAATGAGCTGAGCAGGGTCTACTCGTGAGTAAGGCTGCCAGGGTCTACTCACGAGTAAACCAATTCGCATGTGTGGCAGCTGGGGTCTACTCGTGAGTCGCTGAGGGGGTTGGTCTACCCGTCTACTCTCACCTTTTAAAGGTATTTCTTACATCCATGTTTTTTGCATCCGCGTAAACACAACTGTCCGTAAACACAAAACACAAAGCCCAAAATGATCTGGGGTGCTTTTTAAACTGTTCCTGCCACTACTGGTAACTAAAAGCTGAGGGGGCCTACGACTGAAGAGGTGTGTGGCATTTGAATGAAGTTCCCCCCATCTTCTTCTTTACATTTTACAAGCTTATCCAAGCCGATTTTCAAGTGCAGCAAAGGGGGCTTTTCTCTCTGGTGCAACATGCCTCATCTGTTCAGAAACTTCTCGTTTTATCACCACGTGTAAGCTTGCACATGGCAGTTTTTCCTACTCTTTTTCAGTTGCAAAAGCAGGAGAATTTCCCTGGGATTTCCACGTGAGGGGTTGATTTAAGCTCTGTCGATAAGTGCGTTCGTGGTGGCACCTTTAGTACTAACAATATCATAGGAAGGTTTTGGGAGAAGCCTTTGCTCAAACAGCATGGAGGGGATTATTCAACAAGCCGACAGGCGGGAGTAGCGGACAGGGTGTCTACTCACGAGTAAGCTGAGCGGGGTCTACTCAAGAGTAAGCCACCCATGGGCTACTCTGTAATAAGCTGAGCGGGGTCTACTCGTGAGTAAGGCTGCCAGGGTCTACTCACGAGTAAACCAATTCGCATGTGTGGCAGCTGGGGTCTACTCGTGAGTCGCTGAGGGGGTTGGTCTACCCGTCTACTCTAACCTTTTAAAGGTATTTCTTACATCCATGTTTTTTGCATCCGTGTAAACACAATTCTGTGTAAACACAAAACACAAAGCCCAAAATGATCTGGGGTGCTTTTTAAACTGTTCCTGCAACCACTGAGCATTTTTACTGGTAACTAAAAGCTGAGGGGGCCTAAGACTGAAGAGGTGTGTAGCATTTGAATGAAGTTCCCCCCATCTTCTTCTTGACATTTTACAAGCTTATCCAAGCCGATTTTTAAGTGCAGCAAAGCGGGCTTTTCCCTCTGGTGCAACATGCCTCATCTGTTCAGAAACTTCTTGTTTTATCACCACGTGTCAGCTTGCACATGGCAGTTTTTCCTACTCTTTTTCAGTTGCAAAAGCAGGAGAATTTCCCTGGGATTTCCACGTGAGGGGTTGATTGAAGCTCTGTCGATAAGTGCGTTCGTGGTGGCACCTTTAGTACTAACAATATCATAGGAAGGTTTTGGGAGAAGGCTTTGCTCAAACAGCATGGAGGGGATTATTCAACAAGCCGACAGGCGGGAGTAGCGGACAGGGTGTCTACTCACGAGTAAGCTGAGCGGGGTCTACTCAAGAGTAAGCCACCCGTGGGCTCCTCAGGAATGAGCTGAGCGGGGTCTACTCCTGAGTAAGGCTGCCAGGGTCTACTCACGAGTAAACCAATTCGCATGTGTGGCAGCTGGGGTCTACTCGTGAGTCGCTGAGGGGGTTGGTCTACCCGTCTACTCTAACCTTTTAAAGGTATTTCTTACATCCATGTTTTTTGCTTCCGCGTAAACACAATTCTGCGTAAACACAAAACACAAAGCCCAAAATGATCTGGGGTGCTTTTTAAACTGTTCCTGCCACTACTGGTAACTAAAATCTGAGGGGGCCTACGACTGAAGAGGTGTGTAGCATTTGAATGAAGTTCCCCCCATCTTCTTCTTGACATTTTACAAGCTGATCCAAGCCGATTTTTAAGTGCAGCAAAGCGGGCTTTTCCCTCTGGTGCAACATGCCTCATCTGTTCAGAAACTTCTCGTTTTATCACCACGTGTAAGCTTGCACATGGCAGTTTTTCCTACTCTTTTTCAGTTGCAAAAGCAGGAGAATTTCCCTGGGATTTCCACGTGAGGGGTTGATTGAAGCTCTGTCGATAAGTGCGTTCGTGGTGGCACCTTTAGTACTAACAATATCATAGGAAGGTTTTGGGAGAAGCCTTTACTCAAACAGCATTCAGGGGATTTTTCAACAAGCCGACAGGCGTGAGTAGCGGACAGGGTGTCAACTCACGAGTAAGCCAATGGGGTCTAACGAGTAAGCTGAGCGGGGTCTACTCAAGAGTAAGCCACCCTTGGGCTCCTCAGGAATGAGCTGAGCAGGGTCTACTCGTGAGTAAGGCTGCCAGGGTCTACTCACGAGTAAACCAATTCGCATGTGTGGCAGCTGGGGTCTACTCGTGAGTCGCTGAGGGGGTTGGTCTACCCGTCTACTCTAACCTTTTAAAGGTATTTCTTACATCCATGTTTTTTGCATCCGCGTAAACACAACTGTCCGTAAACACAAAACACAAAGCCCAAAATGATCTGGGGTGCTTTTTAAACTGTTCCTGCCACTACTGGTAACTAAAATCTGAGGGGGCCTACGACTGAAGAGGTGTGTGGCATTTGAATGAAGTTCCCCCCATCTTCTTCTTTACATTTTACAAGCTTATCCAAGCCTATTTTCAAGTGCAGCAAAGGGGGCTTTTCTCTCTGGTGCAACATGCCTCATCTGTTCAGAAACTTCTCGTTTTATCACCACGTGTAAGCTTGCACATGGCAGTTTTTCCTACTCTTTTTCAGTTGCAAAAGCAGGAGAATTTCCCTGGGATTTCCACGTGAGGGGTTGATTTAAGCTCTGTCGATAAGTGCGTTCGTGGTGGCACCTTTAGTACTAACAATATCATAGGAAGGTTTTGGGAGAAGCCTTTGCTCAAACAGCATGGAGGGGATTATTCAACAAGCCGACAGGCGGGAGTAGCGGACAGGGTGTCTACTCACGAGTAAGCTGAGCGGGGTCTACTCAAGAGTAAGCCACCCATGGGCTACTCTGTAATAAGCTGAGCGGGGTCTACTCGTGAGTAAGGCTGCCAGGGTCTACTCACGAGTAAACCAATTCGCATGTGTGGCAGCTGGGGTCTACTCGTGAGTCGCTGAGGGGGTTGGTCTACCCGTCTACTCTAACCTTTTAAAGGTATTTCTTACATCCATGTTTTTTGCATCCGTGTAAACACAATTCTGTGTAAACACAAAACACAAAGCCCAAAATGATCTGGGGTGCTTTTTAAACTGTTCCTGCAACCACTGAGCATTTTTACTGGTAACTAAAAGCTGAGGGGGCCTAAGACTGAAGAGGTGTGTAGCATTTGAATGAAGTTCCCCCCATCTTCTTCTTGACATTTTACAAGCTTATCCAAGCCGATTTTTAAGTGCAGCAAAGCGGGCTTTTCCCTCTGGTGCAACATGCCTCATCTGTTCAGAAACTTCTTGTTTTATCACCACGTGTCAGCTTGCACATGGCAGTTTTTCCTACTCTTTTTCAGTTGCAAAAGCAGGAGAATTTCCCTGGGATTTCCACGTGAGGGGTTGATTGAAGCTCTGTCGATAAGTGCGTTCGTGGTGGCACCTTTAGTACTAACAATATCATAGGAAGGTTTTGGGAGAAGGCTTTGCTCAAACAGCATGGAGGGGATTATTCAACAAGCCGACAGGCGGGAGTAGCGGACAGGGTGTCTACTCACGAGTAAGCTGAGCGGGGTCTACTCAAGAGTAAGCCACCCGTGGGCTCCTCAGGAATGAGCTGAGCGGGGTCTACTCCTGAGTAAGGCTGCCAGGGTCTACTCACGAGTAAACCAATTCGCATGTGTGGCAGCTGGGGTCTACTCGTGAGTCGCTGAGGGGGTTGGTCTACCCGTCTACTCTAACCTTTTAAAGGTATTTCTTACATCCATGTTTTTTGCTTCCGCGTAAACACAATTCTGCGTAAACACAAAACACAAAGCCCAAAATGATCTGGGGTGCTTTTTAAACTGTTCCTGCCACTACTGGTAACTAAAATCTGAGGGGGCCTACGACTGAAGAGGTGTGTAGCATTTGAATGAAGTTCCCCCCATCTTCTTCTTGACATTTTACAAGCTGATCCAAGCCGATTTTTAAGTGCAGCAAAGCGGGCTTTTCCCTCTGGTGCAACATGCCTCATCTGTTCAGAAACTTCTCGTTTTATCACCACGTGTAAGCTTGCACATGGCAGTTTTTCCTACTCTTTTTCAGTTGCAAAAGCAGGAGAATTTCCCTGGGATTTCCACGTGAGGGGTTGATTTAAGCTCTGTCGATAAGTGCGTTCGTGGTGGCACCTTTAGTACTAACAATATCATAGGAAGGTTTTGGGAGAAGCCTTTACTCAAACAGCATTCAGGGGATTTTTCAACAAGCCGACAGGCGTGAGTAGCGGACAGGGTGTCAACTCACGAGTAAGCCAATGGGGTCTAACGAGTAAGCTGAGCGGGGTCTACTCAAGAGTAAGCCACCCTTGGGCTCCTCAGGAATGAGCTGAGCAGGGTCTACTCGTGAGTAAGGCTGCCAGGGTCTACTCACGAGTAAACCAATTCGCATGTGTGGCAGCTGGGGTCTACTCGTGAGTCGCTGAGGGGGTTGGTCTACCCGTCTACTCTAACCTTTTAAAGGTATTTCTTACATCCATGTTTTTTGCATCCGCGTAAACACAACTGTCCGTAAACACAAAACACAAAGCCCAAAATGATCTGGGGTGCTTTTTAAACTGTTCCTGCCACTACTGGTAACTAAAAGCTGAGGGGGCCTACGACTGAAGAGGTGTGTGGCATTTGAATGAAGTTCCCCCCATCTTCTTCTTTACATTTTACAAGCTTATCCAAGCCGATTTTCAAGTGCAGCAAAGGGGGCTTTTCTCTCTGGTGCAACATGCCTCATCTGTTCAGAAACTTCTCGTTTTATCACCACGTGTAAGCTTGCACATGGCAGTTTTTCCTACTCTTTTTCAGTTGCAAAAGCAGGAGAATTTCCCTGGGATTTCCACGTGAGGGGTTGATTTAAGCTCTGTCGATAAGTGCGTTCGTGGTGGCACCTTTAGTACTAACAATATCATAGGAAGGTTTTGGGAGAAGCCTTTACTCAAACAGCATGCAGGGGATTATTCAACAAGCCGACAGGCGTGAGTAGCGGACAGGGTGTCTACTCATGAGTAAGCCAATGGGGGTCTACTCACGAGTAAGCTGAGCGGGGTCTACTCAAGAGTAAGCCACCCGTGGGCTCCTCAGGAATGAGCTGAGCGGGGTCTACTCCTGAGTAAGGCTGCCAGGGTCTACTCACGAGTAAACCAATTCGCATGTGTGGCAGCTGGATTCTACTCGTGAGTCGCTGAGGGGGTTGGTCTACCCGTCTACTCTAACCTTTTAAAGGTATTTCTTACATCCATGTTTTTTGCATCCGTGTAAACACAATTCTGTGTAAACACAGAACACAAAGCCCAAAATGATCTGGGGTGCTTTTTAAACTGTTCCTGCAACCACTGAGCATTTTTACTGGTAACTAAAAGCTGAGGGGGCCTAAGACTGAAGAGGTGTGTAGCATTTGAATGAAGTTCCCCCCATCTTCTTCCTGACATTTTACAAGCTTATCCAAGCCGATTTTTAAGTGCAGCAAAGCGGGCTTTTCCCTCTGCTGCAACATGCCTCATCTGTTCAGAAACTTCTTGTTTTATCACCACGTGTCAGCTTGCACATGGCAGTTTTTCCTACTCTTTTTCAGTTGCAAAAGCAGGAGAATTTCCCGGGGATTTCCACGTGAGGGGTTGATTGAAGCTCTGTCGATAAGTGCGTTCGTGGTGGCACCTTTAGTACTAACAATATCATAGGAAGGTTTTGGGAGAAGCCTTTACTCAAACAGCATGCAGGGGATTATTCAACAAGCCGACAGGCGTGAGTAGCGGACAGGGTGTCAACTCACGAGTAAGCCAATGGCGGTCTAACGAGTAAGCTGAGCGGGGTCTACTCAAGAGTAAGCCACCCGTGGGCTCCTCAGGAATGAGCTGAGCGGGGTCTACTCGTGAGTAAGGCTGCCAGGGTCTACTCACGAGTAAACCAATTCGCATGTGTGGCAGCTGGGGTCTACTCGTGAGTCGCTGAGGGGGTTGGTCTACCCGTCTACTCTAACCTTTTAAAGGTATTTCTTACATCCATGTTTTTTGCATCCGCTTAAACACAACTGTCCGTAAACACAAAACACAAAGCCCAAAATGATCTGGGGTGCTTTTTAAACTGTTCCTGCCACTACTGGTAACTAAAATCTGAGGGGGCCTACGACTGAAGAGGTGTGTGGCATTTGAATGAAGTTCCCCCCATCTTCTTCTTTACATTTTACAAGCTTATCCAAGCCGATTTTCAAGTGCAGCAAAGGGGGCTTTTCTCTCTGGTGCAACATGCCTCATCTGTTCAGAAACTTCTCGTTTTATCACCACGTGTAAGCTTGCACATGGCAGTTTTTGCTACTCTTTTTCAGTTGCAAAAGCAGGAGAATTTCCCTGGGATTTCCACGTGAGGGGTTGATTTAAGCTCTGTCGATAAGTGCGTTCGTGGTGGCACCTTTAGTACTAACAATATCATAGGAAGGTTTTGGGAGAAGGCTTTGCTCAAACAGCATGGAGGGGATTATTCAACAAGCCGACAGGCGGGAGTAGCGGACAGGGTGTCTACTCACGAGTAAGCTGAGCGGGGTCTACTCAAGAGTAAGCCACCCGTGGGCTCCTCAGGAATGAGCTGAGCGGGGTCTACTCCTGAGTAAGGCTGCCAGGGTCTACTCACGAGTAAACCAATTCGCATGTGTGGCAGCTGGGGTCTACTCGTGAGTCGCTGAGGGGGTTGGTCTACCCGTCTACTCTAACCTTTTAAAGGTATTTCTTACATCCATGTTTTTTGCATCCGCGTAAACACAACTGTCCGTAAACACAAAACACAAAGCCCAAAATGATCTGGGGTGCTTTTTAAACTGTTCCTGCAACCACTGAGCATTTTTACTGGTAACTAAAAGCTGAGGGGGCCTAAGACTGAAGAGGTGTGTAGCATTTGAATGAAGTTCCCCCCATCTTCTTCTTGACATTTTACAAGCTTATCCAAGCCGATTTTTAAGTGCAGCAAAGCGGGCTTTTCCCTCTGGTGCAACATGCCTCATCTGTTCAGAAACTTCTTGTTTTATCACCACGTGTCAGCTTGCACATGGCAGTTTTTCCTACTCTTTTTCAGTTGCAAAAGCAGGAGAATTTCCCTGGGATTTCCACGTGAGGGGTTGATTGAACCTCTGTCGATAAGTGCGTTCGTGGTGGCACCTTTAGTACTAACAATATCATAGGAAGGTTTTGGGAGAAGGCTTTGCTCAAACAGCATGGAGGGGATTATTCAACAAGCCGACAGGCGGGAGTAGCGGACAGGGTGTCTACTCACGAGTAAGCTGAGCGGGGTCTACTCAAGAGTAAGCCACCCGTGGGCTCCTCAGGAATGAGCTGAGCGGGGTCTACTCCTGAGTAAGGCTGCCAGGGTCTACTCACGAGTAAACCAATTCGCATGTGTGGCAGCTGGGGTCTACTCGTGAGTCGCTGAGGGGGTTGGTCTACCCGTCTACTCTAACCTTTTAAAGGTATTTCTTACATCCATGTTTTTTGCTTCCGCGTAAACACAATTCTGCGTAAACACAAAACACAAAGCCCAAAATGATCTGGGGTGCTTTTTAAACTGTTCCTGCCACTACTGGTAACTAAAATCTGAGGGGGCCTACGACTGAAGAGGTGTGTAGCATTTGAATGAAGTTCCCCCCATCTTCTTCTTGACATTTTACAAGCTGATCCAAGCCGATTTTTAAGTGCAGCAAAGCGGGCTTTTCCCTCTGGTGCAACATGCCTCATCTGTTCAGAAACTTCTCGTTTTATCACCACGTGTAAGCTTGCACATGGCAGTTTTTCCTACTCTTTTTCAGTTGCAAAAGCAGGAGAATTTCCCTGGGATTTCCACGTGAGGGGTTGATTTAAGCTCTGTCGATAAGTGCGTTCGTGGTGGCACCTTTAGTACTAACAATATCATAGGAAGGTTTTGGGAGAAGCCTTTACTCAAACAGCATTCAGGGGATTTTTCAACAAGCCGACAGGCGTGAGTAGCGGACAGGGTGTCAACTCACGAGTAAGCCAATGGGGTCTAACGAGTAAGCTGAGCGGGGTCTACTCAAGAGTAAGCCACCCTTGGGCTCCTCAGGAATGAGCTGAGCAGGGTCTACTCGTGAGTAAGGCTGCCAGGGTCTACTCACGAGTAAACCAATTCGCATGTGTGGCAGCTGGGGTCTACTCGTGAGTCGCTGAGGGGGTTGGTCTACCCGTCTACTCTAACCTTTTAAAGGTATTTCTTACATCCATGTTTTTTGCATCCGCGTAAACACAACTGTCCGTAAACACAAAACACAAAGCCCAAAATGATCTGGGGTGCTTTTTAAACTGTTCCTGCCACTACTGGTAACTAAAAGCTGAGGGGGCCTACGACTGAAGAGGTGTGTGGCATTTGAATGAAGTTCCCCCCATCTTCTTCTTTACATTTTACAAGCTTATCCAAGCCGATTTTCAAGTGCAGCAAAGGGGGCTTTTCTCTCTGGTGCAACATGCCTCATCTGTTCAGAAACTTCTCGTTTTATCACCACGTGTAAGCTTGCACATGGCAGTTTTTCCTACTCTTTTTCAGTTGCAAAAGCAGGAGAATTTCCCTGGGATTTCCACGTGAGGGGTTGATTTAAGCTCTGTCGATAAGTGCGTTCGTGGTGGCACCTTTAGTACTAACAATATCATAGGAAGGTTTTGGGAGAAGCCTTTACTCAAACAGCATGCAGGGGATTATTCAACAAGCCGACAGGCGTGAGTAGCGGACAGGGTGTCTACTCATGAGTAAGCCAATGGGGGTCTACTCACGAGTAAGCTGAGCGGGGTCTACTCAAGAGTAAGCCACCCGTGGGCTCCTCAGGAATGAGCTGAGCGGGGTCTACTCCTGAGTAAGGCTGCCAGGGTCTACTCACGAGTAAACCAATTCGCATGTGTGGCAGCTGGATTCTACTCGTGAGTCGCTGAGGGGGTTGGTCTACCCGTCTACTCTAACCTTTTAAAGGTATTTCTTACATCCATGTTTTTTGCATCCGTGTAAACACAATTCTGTGTAAACACAGAACACAAAGCCCAAAATGATCTGGGGTGCTTTTTAAACTGTTCCTGCAACCACTGAGCATTTTTACTGGTAACTAAAAGCTGAGGGGGCCTAAGACTGAAGAGGTGTGTAGCATTTGAATGAAGTTCCCCCCATCTTCTTCCTGACATTTTACAAGCTTATCCAAGCCGATTTTTAAGTGCAGCAAAGCGGGCTTTTCCCTCTGCTGCAACATGCCTCATCTGTTCAGAAACTTCTTGTTTTATCACCACGTGTCAGCTTGCACATGGCAGTTTTTCCTACTCTTTTTCAGTTGCAAAAGCAGGAGAATTTCCCGGGGATTTCCACGTGAGGGGTTGATTGAAGCTCTGTCGATAAGTGCGTTCGTGGTGGCACCTTTAGTACTAACAATATCATAGGAAGGTTTTGGGAGAAGCCTTTACTCAAACAGCATGCAGGGGATTATTCAACAAGCCGACAGGCGTGAGTAGCGGACAGGGTGTCAACTCACGAGTAAGCCAATGGCGGTCTAACGAGTAAGCTGAGCGGGGTCTACTCAAGAGTAAGCCACCCGTGGGCTCCTCAGGAATGAGCTGAGCGGGGTCTACTCGTGAGTAAGGCTGCCAGGGTCTACTCACGAGTAAACCAATTCGCATGTGTGGCAGCTGGGGTCTACTCGTGAGTCGCTGAGGGGGTTGGTCTACCCGTCTACTCTAACCTTTTAAAGGTATTTCTTACATCCATGTTTTTTGCATCCGCGTAAACACAACTGTCCGTAAACACAAAACACAAAGCCCAAAATGATCTGGGGTGCTTTTTAAACTGTTCCTGCCACTACTGGTAACTAAAATCTGAGGGGGCCTACGACTGAAGAGGTGTGTGGCATTTGAATGAAGTTCCCCCCATCTTCTTCTTTACATTTTACAAGCTTATCCAAGCCGATTTTCAAGTGCAGCAAAGGGGGCTTTTCTCTCTGGTGCAACATGCCTCATCTGTTCAGAAACTTCTCGTTTTATCACCACGTGTAAGCTTGCACATGGCAGTTTTTGCTACTCTTTTTCAGTTGCAAAAGCAGGAGAATTTCCCTGGGATTTCCACGTGAGGGGTTGATTTAAGCTCTGTCGATAAGTGCGTTCGTGGTGGCACCTTTAGTACTAACAATATCATAGGAAGGTTTTGGGAGAAGGCTTTGCTCAAACAGCATGGAGGGGATTATTCAACAAGCCGACAGGCGGGAGTAGCGGACAGGGTGTCTACTCACGAGTAAGCTGAGCGGGGTCTACTCAAGAGTAAGCCACCCGTGGGCTCCTCAGGAATGAGCTGAGCGGGGTCTACTCCTGAGTAAGGCTGCCAGGGTCTACTCACGAGTAAACCAATTCGCATGTGTGGCAGCTGGGGTCTACTCGTGAGTCGCTGAGGGGGTTGGTCTACCCGTCTACTCTAACCTTTTAAAGGTATTTCTTACATCCATGTTTTTTGCATCCGCGTAAACACAACTGTCCGTAAACACAAAACACAAAGCCCAAAATGATCTGGGGTGCTTTTTAAACTGTTCCTGCCACTACTGGTAACTAAAAGCTGAGGGGGCCTACGACTGAAGAGGTGTGTGGCATTTGAATGAAGTTCCCCCCATCTTCTTCTTGACATTTTACAAGCTTATCCAAGCCGATTTTCAAGTGCAGCAAAGGGGGCTTTTCTCTCTGGTGCAACATGCCTCATCTGTTCAGAAACTTCTCGTTTTATCACCACGTGTAAGCTTGCACATGGCAGTTTTTCCTACTCTTTTTCAGTTGCAAAAGCAGGAGAATTTCCCTGGGATTTCCACGTGAGGGGTTGATTTAAGCTCTGTCGATAAGTGCGTTCGTGGTGGCACCTTTAGTACTAACAATATCATAGGAAGGTTTTGGGAGAAGGCTTTGCTCAAACAGCATGGAGGGGATTATTCAACAAGCCGACAGGCGGGAGTAGCGGACAGGGTGTCTACTCACGAGTAAGCTGAGCGGGGTCTACTCAAGAGTAAGCCACCCGTGGGCTCCTCAGGAATGAGCTGAGCGGGGTCTACTCCTGAGTAAGGCTGCCAGGGTCTACTCACGAGTAAACCAATTCGCATGTGTGGCAGCTGGGGTCTACTCGTGAGTCGCTGAGGGGGTTGGTCTACCCGTCTACTCTAACCTTTTAAAGGTATTTCTTACATCCATGTTTTTTGCATCCGCGTAAACACAACTGTCCGTAAACACAAAACACAAAGCCCAAAATGATCTGGGGTGCTTTTTAAACTGTTCCTGCCACTACTGGTAACTAAAAGCTGAGGGGGCCTACGACTGAAGAGGTGTGTGGCATTTGAATGAAGTTCCCCCCATCTTCTTCTTGACATTTTACAAGCTTATCCAAGCCGATTTTCAAGTGCAGCAAAGGGGGCTTTTCTCTCTGGTGCAACATGCCTCATCTGTTCAGAAACTTCTCGTTTTATCACCACGTGTAAGCTTGCACATGGCAGTTTTTCCTACTCTTTTTCAGTTGCAAAAGCAGGAGAATTTCCCTGGGATTTCCACGTGAGGGGTTGATTTAAGCTCTGTCGATAAGTGCGTTCGTGGTGGCACCTTTAGTACTAACAATATCATAGGAAGGTTTTGGGAGAAGGCTTTGCTCAAACAGCATGGAGGGGATTATTCAACAAGCCGACAGGCGGGAGTAGCGGACAGGGTGTCTACTCACGAGTAAGCTGAGCGGGGTCTACTCAAGAGTAAGCCACCCGTGGGCTCCTCAGGAATGAGCTGAGCGGGGTCTACTCCTGAGTAAGGCTGCCAGGGTCTACTCACGAGTAAACCAATTCGCATGTGTGGCAGCTGGGGTCTACTCGTGAGTCGCTGAGGGGGTTGGTCTACCCGTCTACTCTAACCTTTTAAAGGTATTTCTTACATCCATGTTTTTTGCATCCGCGTAAACACAACTGTCCGTAAACACAAAACACAAAGCCCAAAATGATCTGGGGTGCTTTTTAAACTGTTCCTGCCACTACTGGTAACTAAAAGCTGAGGGGGCCTACGACTGAAGAGGTGTGTGGCATTTGAATGAAGTTCCCCCCATCTTCTTCTTGACATTTTACAAGCTTATCCAAGCCGATTTTCAAGTGCAGCAAAGGGGGCTTTTCTCTCTGGTGCAACATGCCTCATCTGTTCAGAAACTTCTCGTTTTATCACCACGTGTAAGCTTGCACATGGCAGTTTTTCCTACTCTTTTTCAGTTGCAAAAGCAGGAGAATTTCCCTGGGATTTCCACGTGAGGGGTTGATTTAAGCTCTGTCGATAAGTGCGTTCGTGGTGGCACCTTTAGTACTAACAATATCATAGGAAGGTTTTGGGAGAAGCGTTTGCTCAAACAGCATGGAGGGGATTATTCAACAAGCCGACAGGCGGGAGTAGCGGACAGGGTGTCTACTCACGAGTAAGCTGAGCGGGGTCTACTCAAGAGTAAGCCACCCATGTGCTACTCTGTAATAAGCTGAGCGGGGTCTACTCGTGAGTAAGGCTGCCAGGGTCTACTCACGAGTAAACCAATTCGCATGTGTGGCAGCTGGGGTCTACTCGTGAGTCGCTGAGGGGGTTGGTCTACCCGTCTACTCTGACCTTTTAAAGGTATTTCTTACATCCATGTTTTTTGCATCCGTGTAAACACAATTCTGTGTAAACACAAAACACAAAGCCCAAAATGATCTAGGGTGCTTTTTAAACTGTTCCTGCAACCACTGAGCATTTTTACTGGTAACTAAAAGCTGAGGGGGCCTAAGACTGAAGAGGTGTGTAGCATTTGAATGAAGTTCCCCCCATCTTCTTCTTGACATTTTACAAGCTTATCCAAGCCGATTTTTAAGTGCAGCAAAGCGGGCTTTTCCCTCTGGTGCAACATGCCTCATCTGTTCAGAAACTTCTCGTTTTATCACCACGTGTCAGCTTGCACATGGCAGTTTTTCCTACTCTTTTTCAGTTGCAAAAGCAGGAGAATTTCCCTGGGATTTCCACGTGAGGGGTTGATTGAAGCTCTGTCGATAAGTGCGTTCGTGGTGGCACCTTTAGTACTAACAATATCATAGGAAGGTTTTGGGAGAAGCCTTTACTCAAACAGCATGCAGGGGATTATTCAACAAGCCGACAGGCGTGAGTAGCGGACAGGGTGTCAACTCACTAGTAAGCCAATGGCGGTCTAACGAGTAAGCAGAGCGGGGTCTACTCAAGAGTAAGCCACCCTTGGGCTCCTCAGGAATGAGCTGAGCGGGGTCTACTCGTGAGTAAGGCTGCCAGGGTCTACTCATGAGTAAACCAATTCACATGTGTGGCAGCTGGGGTCTACTCGTGAGTCGCTGAGGGGGTTGGTCTACCCGTCTACTCTAACCTTTTAAAGGTATTTCTTACATCCATGTTTTTTGCATCTGCGTAAACACAATTCTGCGTAAACACAAAACACAAAGCCCAAAATGATCTGGGGTGCTTTTTAAACTGTTCCTGCAACCACTGAGCATTTTTACTGGTAACTAAAAGCTGAGGGGGCCTACGACTGAAGAGGTGTGTGGCATTTGAATGAAGTTCCCCCCATCTTCTTCTTTACATTTTACAAGCTTATCCAAGCCGATTTTCAGGTGCAGCAAAGGGGGCTTTTCTCTCTGGTGCAACATGCCTCATCTGTTCAGAAACTTCTCGTTTTATCACCACGTGTAAGCTTGCACATGGCAGTTTTTCCTACTCTTTTTCAGTTGCAAAGGCAGGAGAATTTCCCTGGGATTTCCACGTGAGGGGTTGATTTAAGCTCTGTCGATAATTGCGTTCGTGGTGGCACCTTTAGTACTAACAATATCATAGGAAGGTTTTGGGAGAAGCCTTTGCTCAAACAGCATGGAGGGGATTATTCAACAAGCCGACAGGCGGGAGTAGCGGACAGGGTGTCTACTCAAGAGTAAGCTGAGCGGGGTCTACTCAAGAGTAAGCCACCCGTGGGCTCCTCAGGAATGAGCTGAGCGGGGTCTACTCATGAGTAAGGCTGCCAGGGTCTACTCACGAGTAAACCAATTCGCATGTGTGGCAGCTGGGGTCTACTCGTGAGTCGCTGAGGGGGTTGGTCTACCCGTCTACTCTAACCTTTTAAAGGTATTTCTTACATCCATGTTTTTTGCATCCGCGTAAACACAATTCTGCGTAAACACAAAACACAAAGCCCAAAATTATCTGGGGTGCTTTTTAAACTGTTCCTGCAACCACTGAGCATTTTTACTGGTAACTAAAAGCTGAGGGGGCCTAAGACTGAAGAGGTGTGTAGCATTTGAATGAAGTTCCCCCCATCTTCTTCTTGACATTTTACAAGCTGATCCAAGCCGATTTTTAAGTGCAGCAAAGCGGGCTTTTCCCTCTGGTGCAACATGCCTCATCTGTTCAGAAACTTCTCGTTTTATCACCACGTGTAAGCTTGCACATGGCAGTTTTTCCTACTCTTTTTCAGTTGCAAAAGCAGGAGAATTTCCCTGGGATTTCCACGTGAGGGGTTGATTTAAGCTCTGTCGATAAGTGCGTTCGTGGTGGCACCTTTAGTACTAACAATATCATAGGAAGGTTTTGGGAGAAGCCTTTACTCAAACAGCATTCAGGGGATTATTCAACAAGCCGACAGGCGTGAGTAACGGACAGGGTGTCAACTCACGAGTAAGCCAATGGGGGTCTAACGAGTAAGCTGAGCGGGGTCTACTCAAGAGTAAGCCACCCTTGGGCTCCTCAGGAATGAGCTGAGCAGGGTCTACTCGTGAGTAAGGCTGCCAGGGTCTACTCACGAGTAAACCAATTCGCATGTGTGGCAGCTGGGGTCTACTCGTGAGTCGCTGAGGGGGTTGGTCTACCCGTCTACTCTAACCTTTTAAAGGTATTTCTTACATCCATGTTTTTTGCATCCGCGTAAACACAACTGTCCGTAAACACAAAACACAAAGCCCAAAATGATCTGGGGTGCTTTTTAAACTGTTCCTGCCACTACTGGTAACTAAAAGCTGAGGGGGCCTACGACTGAAGAGGTGTGTGGCATTTGAATGAAGTTCCCCCCATCTTCTTCTTTACATTTTACAAGCTTATCCAAGCCGATTTTCAAGTGCAGCAAAGGGGGCTTTTCTCTCTGGTGCAACATGCCTCATCTGTTCAGAAACTTCTCGTTTTATCACCACGTGTAAGCTTGCACATGGCAGTTTTTCCTACTCTTTTTCAGTTGCAAAAGCAGGAGAATTTCCCTGGGATTTCCACGTGAGGGGTTGATTTAAGCTCTGTCGATAAGTGCGTTCGTGGTGGCACCTTTAGTACTAACAATATCATAGGAAGGTTTTGGGAGAAGCCTTTGCTCAAACAGCATGGAGGGGATTATTCAACAAGCCGACAGGCGGGAGTAGCGGACAGGGTGTCTACTCACGAGTAAGCTGAGCGGGGTCTACTCAAGAGTAAGCCACCCGTGGGCTCCTCAGGAATGAGCTGAGCGGGGTCTACTCATGAGTAAGGCTGCCAGGGTCTACTCACGAGTAAACCAATTCGCATGTGTGGCAGCTAGATTCTACTCGTGAGTCGCTGAGGGGGTTGGTCTACCCGTCTACTCTAACCTTTTAAAGGTATTTCTTACATCCATGTTTTTTGCATCCGCGTAAACACAATTCTGCGTAAACACAAAACACAAAGCCCAAAATTATCTGGGGTGCTTTTTAAACTGTTCCTGCAACCACTGAGCATTTTTACTGGTAACTAAAAGCTGAGGGGGCCTAAGACTGAAGAAGTGTGTAGCATTTGAATGAAGTTCCCCCCATCTTCTTCTTGACATTTTACAAGCTGATCCAAGCCGATTTTTAAGTGCAGCAAAGCGGGCTTTTCCCTCTGGTGCAACATGCCTCATCTGTTCAGAAACTTCTCGTTTTATCACCACGTGTAAGCTTGCACATGGCAGTTTTTCCTACTCTTTTTCAGTTGCAAAAGCAGGAGAATTTCCCTGGGATTTCCACGTGAGGGGTTGATTGAAGCTCTGTCGATAAGTGCGTTCGTGGTGGCACCTTTAGTACTAACAATATCATAGGAAGGTTTTGGGAGAAGCCTTTACTCAAACAGCATTCAGGGGATTATTCAACAAGCCGACAGGCGTGAGTAACGGACAGGGTGTCAACTCACGAGTAAGCCAATGGGGGTCTAACGAGTAAGCTGAGCGGGGTCTACTCAAGAGTAAGCCACCCTTGGGCTCCTCAGGAATGAGCTGAGCAGGGTCTACTCGTGAGTAAGGCTGCCAGGGTCTACTCACGAGTAAACCAATTCGCATGTGTGGCAGCTGGGGTCTACTCGTGAGTCGCTGAGGGGGTTGGTCTACCCGTCTACTCTAACCTTTTAAAGGTATTTCTTACATCCATGTTTTTTGCATCCGCGTAAACACAACTGTCCGTAAACACAAAACACAAAGCCCAAAATGATCTGGGGTGCTTTTTAAACTGTTCCTGCCACTACTGGTAACTAAAAGCTGAGGGGGCCTACGACTGAAGAGGTGTGTGGCATTTGAATGAAGTTCCCCCCATCTTCTTCTTTACATTTTACAAGCTTATCCAAGCCGATTTTCAAGTGCAGCAAAGGGGGCTTTTCTCTCTGGTGCAACATGCCTCATCTGTTCAGAAACTTCTCGTTTTATCACCACGTGTAAGCTTGCACATGGCAGTTTTTCCTACTCTTTTTCAGTTGCAAAAGCAGGAGAATTTCCCTGGGATTTCCACGTGAGGGGTTGATTTAAGCTCTGTCGATAAGTGCGTTCGTGGTGGCACCTTTAGTACTAACAATATCATAGGAAGGTTTTGGGAGAAGCCTTTGCTCGAACAGCATGGAGGGGATTATTCAACAAGCCGACAGGCGGGAGTAGCGGACAGGGTGTCTACTCACGAGTAAGCTGAGCGGGGTCTACTCAAGAGTAAGCCACCCGTGGGCTCCTCAGGAATGAGCTGAGCGGGGTCTACTCATGAGTAAGGCTGCCAGGGTCTACTCACGAGTAAACCAATTCGCATGTGTGGCAGCTAGATTCTACTCGTGAGTCGCTGAGGGGGTTGGTCTACCCGTCTACTCTAACCTTTTAAAGGTATTTCTTACATCCATGTTTTTTGCATCCGCGTAAACACAATTCTGCGTAAACACAAAACACAAAGCCCAAAATTATCTGGGGTGCTTTTTAAACTGTTCCTGCAACCACTGAGCATTTTTACTGGTAACTAAAAGCTGAGGGGGCCTAAGACTGAAGAAGTGTGTAGCATTTGAATGAAGTTCCCCCCATCTTCTTCTTGACATTTTACAAGCTGATCCAAGCCGATTTTTAAGTGCAGCAAAGCGGGCTTTTCCCTCTGGTGCAACATGCCTCATCTGTTCAGAAACTTCTCGTTTTATCACCACGTGTAAGCTTGCACATGGCAGTTTTTCCTACTCTTTTTCAGTTGCAAAAGCAGGAGAATTTCCCTGGGATTTCCACGTGAGGGGTTGATTGAAGCTCTGTCGATAAGTGCGTTCGTGGTGGCACCTTTAGTACTAACAATATCATAGGAAGGTTTTGGGAGAAGCCTTTACTCAAACAGCATTCAGGGGATTATTCAACAAGCCGACAGGCGTGAGTAACGGACAGGGTGTCAACTCACGAGTAAGCCAATGGGGGTCTAACGAGTAAGCTGAGCGGGGTCTACTCAAGAGTAAGCCACCCTTGGGCTCCTCAGGAATGAGCTGAGCAGGGTCTACTCGTGAGTAAGGCTGCCAGGGTCTACTCACGAGTAAACCAATTCGCATGTGTGGCAGCTGGGGTCTACTCGTGAGTCGCTGAGGGGGTTGGTCTACCCGTCTACTCTAACCTTTTAAAGGTATTTCTTACATCCATTTTTTTTGCATCCGCGTAAACACAACTGTCCGTAAACACAAAACACAAAGCCCAAAATGATCTGGGGTGCTTTTTAAACTGTTCCTGCCACTACTGGTAACTAAAAGCTGAGGGGGCCTACGACTGAAGAGGTGTGTGGCATTTGAATGAAGTTCCCCCCATCTTCTTCTTTACATTTTACAAGCTTATCCAAGCCGATTTTCAAGTGCAGCAAAGGGGGCTTTTCTCTCTGGTGCAACATGCCTCATCTGTTCAGAAACTTCTCGTTTTATCACCACGTGTAAGCTTGCACATGGCAGTTTTTCCTACTCTTTTTCAGTTGCAAAAGCAGGAGAATTTCCCTGGGATTTCCACGTGAGGGGTTGATTTAAGCTCTGTCGATAAGTGCGTTCGTGGTGGCACCTTTAGTACTAACAATATCATAGGAAGGTTTTGGGAGAAGCCTTTGCTCAAACAGCATGGAGGGGATTATTCAACAAGCCGACAGGCGGGAGTAGCGGACAGGGTGTCTACTCACGAGTAAGCTGAGCGGGGTCTACTCAAGAGTAAGCCACCCATGGGCTACTCTGTAATAAGCTGAGCGGGGTCTACTCGTGAGTAAGGCTGCCAGGGTCTACTCACGAGTAAACCAATTCGCATGTGTGGCAGCTGGGGTCTACTCGTGAGTCGCTGAGGGGGTTGGTCTACCCGTCTACTCTAACCTTTTAAAGGTATTTCTTACATCCATTTTTTTTTGCATCCGTGTAAACACAATTCTGTGTAAACACAAAACACAAAGCCCAAAATGATCTGGGGTGCTTTTTAAACTGTTCCTGCCACCACTGAGCATTTTTACTGGTAACTAAAAGCTGAGGGGGCCTACGACTGAAGAGGTGTGTGGCATTTGAATGAAGTTCCCCCCATCTTCTTCTTTACATTTTACAAGCTTATCCAAGCCGATTTTCAAGTGCAGCAAAGGGGGCTTTTCTCTCTGGTGCAACATGCCTCATCTGTTCAGAAACTTCTCGTTTTATCACCACGTGTAAGCTTGCACATGGCAGTTTTTCCTACTCTTTTTCAGTTGCAAAAGCAGGAGAATTTCCCTCGGATTTCCACGTGAGGGGTTGATTTAAGCTCTGTCGATAAGTGCGTTCGTGGTGGCACCTTTAGTACTAACAATATCATAGGAAGGTTTTGGGAGAAGCCTTTGCTCAAACAGCATGCAGGGGATTATTCAACAAGCCGACAGGCGTGAGTAGCGGACAGGGTGTCAACTCACGAGTAAGCCAATGGGGGTCTACTCACGAGTAAGCTGAGCGGGGTCGACTCAAGAGTAAGCCACCCTTGGGCTCCTCAGGAATGAGCTGAGCGGGGTCTACTCGTGAGTAAGGCTGCCAGGGTCTACTCATGAGTAAACCAATTCACATGTGTGGCAGCTGGGGTCTACTCGTGAGTCGCTGAGGGGGTTGGTCTACCCGTCTACTCTAACCTTTTAAAGGTATTTCTTACATCCATGTTTTTTGCATCCGCGTAAACACAATTCTGCGTAAACACAAAACACAAAGCCCAAAATGATCTGGGGTGCTTTTTAAACTGTTCCTGCAACCACTGAGCATTTTTACTGGTAACTAAAAGCTGAGGGGGCCTACGACTGAAGAGGTGTGTGGCATTTGAATGAAGTTCCCCCCATCTTCTTCTTTACATTTTACAAGCTTATCCAAGCCGATTTTCAGGTGCAGCAAAGGGGGCTTTTCTCTCTGGTGCAACATGCCTCATCTGTTCAGAAACTTCTCGTTTTATCACCACGTGTAAGCTTGCACATGGCAGTTTTTCCTACTCTTTTTCAGTTGCAAAAGCAGGAGAATTTCCCTGGGATTTCCACGTGAGGGGTTGATTTAAGCTCTGTCGATAAGTGCGTTCGTGGTGGCACCTTTAGTACTAACAATATCATAGGAAGGTTTTGGGAGAAGCCTTTGCTCGAACAGCATGGAGGGGATTATTCAACAAGCCGACAGGCGGGAGTAGCGGACAGGGTGTCTACTCACGAGTAAGCTGAGCGGGGTCTACTCAAGAGTAAGCCACCCGTGGGCTCCTCAGGAATGAGCTGAGCGGGGTCTACTCATGAGTAAGGCTGCCAGGGTCTACTCACGAGTAAACCAATTCGCATGTGTGGCAGCTAGATTCTACTCGTGAGTCGCTGAGGGGGTTGGTCTACCCGTCTACTCTAACCTTTTAAAGGTATTTCTTACATCCATGTTTTTTGCATCCGCGTAAACACAATTCTGCGTAAACACAAAACACAAAGCCCAAAATTATCTGGGGTGCTTTTTAAACTGTTCCTGCAACCACTGAGCATTTTTACTGGTAACTAAAAGCTGAGGGGGCCTAAGACTGAAGAAGTGTGTAGCATTTGAATGAATTTCCCCCCATCTTCTTCTTGACATTTTACAAGCTGATCCAAGCCGATTTTTAAGTGCAGCAAAGCGGGCTTTTCCCTCTGGTGCAACATGCCTCATCTGTTCAGAAACTTCTCGTTTTATCACCACGTGTAAGCTTGCACATGGCAGTTTTTCCTACTCTTTTTCAGTTGCAAAAGCAGGAGAATTTCCCTGGGATTTCCACGTGAGGGGTTGATTGAAGCTCTGTCGATAAGTGCGTTCGTGGTGGCACCTTTAGTACTAACAATATCATAGGAAGGTTTTGGGAGAAGCCTTTACTCAAACAGCATTCAGGGGATTATTCAACAAGCCGACAGGCGTGAGTAACGGACAGGGTGTCAACTCACGAGTAAGCCAATGGGGGTCTAACGAGTAAGCTGAGCGGGGTCTACTCAAGAGTAAGCCACCCTTGGGCTCCTCAGGAATGAGCTGAGCAGGGTCTACTCGTGAGTAAGGCTGCCAGGGTCTACTCACGAGTAAACCAATTCGCATGTGTGGCAGCTGGGGTCTACTCGTGAGTCGCTGAGGGGGTTGGTCTACCCGTCTACTCTAACCTTTTAAAGGTATTTCTTACATCCATGTTTTTTGCATCCGCGTAAACACAACTGTCCGTAAACACAAAACACAAAGCCCAAAATGATCTGGGGTGCTTTTTAAACTGTTCCTGCCACTACTGGTAACTAAAAGCTGAGGGGGCCTACGACTGAAGAGGTGTGTGGCATTTGAATGAAGTTCCCCCCATCTTCTTCTTTACATTTTACAAGCTTATCCAAGCCGATTTTCAAGTGCAGCAAAGGGGGCTTTTCTCTCTGGTGCAACATGCCTCATCTGTTCAGAAACTTCTCGTTTTATCACCACGTGTAAGCTTGCACATGGCAGTTTTTCCTACTCTTTTTCAGTTGCAAAAGCAGGAGAATTTCCCTGGGATTTCCACGTGAGGGGTTGATTTAAGCTCTGTCGATAAGTGCGTTCGTGGTGGCACCTTTAGTACTAACAATATCATAGGAAGGTTTTGGGAGAAGCCTTTACTCAAACAGCATGCAGGGAATTATTCAACAAGCCGACAGGCGTGAGTAGCGGACAGGGTGTCTACTCACGAGTAAGCTGAGCGGGGTCTAGTCAAGAGTAAGCCACCCGTGGGCTGCTCTGTAATAAGCTGAGCGGGGTCTACTCGTGAGTACGGCTGCCAGGGTCTACTCACGAGTAAACCAATTCGCATTTGTGGCAGCTGGGGTCTACTCGTGAGTCGCTGAGGGGGTTGGTCTACCCGTCTACTCTAACCTTTTAAAGGTATTTCTTACATCCATGTTTTTTGCATCCGCGTAAACACAACTGTCCGTAAACACAAAACACAAAGCCCAAAATGATCTGGGGTGCTTTTTAAACTGTTCCTGCCACTACTGGTAACTAAAATCTGAGGGGGCCGACGACTGAAGAGGTGTGTGGCATTTGAATGAAGTTACCCCCATCTTCTTCTTGACATTTTACAAGCTGATCCAAGCCGATTTTTAAGTGCAGCAAAGCGGGCTTTTCCCTCTGGTGCAACATGCCTCATCTGTTCAGAAACTTCTCGTTTTATCACCACGTGTAAGCTTGCACATGGCAGTTTTTCCTACTCTTTTTCAGTTGCAAAAGCAGGAGAATTTCCCTGGGATTTCCACGTGAGGGGTTGATTGAAGCTCTGTCGATAAGTGCGTTCGTGGTGGCACCTTTAGTACTAACAATATCATAGGAAGGTTTTGGGAGAAGCCTTTACTCAAACAGCATTCAGGGGATTATTCAACAAGCCGACAGGCGTGAGTAACGGACAGGGTGTCAACTCACGAGTAAGCCAATGGGGGTCTAACGAGTAAGCTGAGCGGGGTCTACTCAAGAGTAAGCCACCCTTGGGCTCCTCAGGAATGAGCTGAGCAGGGTCTACTCGTGAGTAAGGCTGCCAGGGTCTACTCACGAGTAAACCAATTCGCATGTGTGGCAGCTGGGGTCTACTCGTGAGTCGCTGAGGGGGTTGGTCTACCCGTCTACTCTAACCTTTTAAAGGTATTTCTTACATCCATGTTTTTTGCATCCGCGTAAACACAACTGTCCGTAAACACAAAACACAAAGCCCAAAATGATCTGGGGTGCTTTTTAAACTGTTCCTGCCACTACTGGTAACTAAAAGCTGAGGGGGCCTACGACTGAAGAGGTGTGTGGCATTTGAATGAAGTTCCCCCCATCTTCTTCTTTACATTTTACAAGCTTATCCAAGCCGATTTTCAAGTGCAGCAAAGGGGGCTTTTCTCTCTGGTGCAACATGCCTCATCTGTTCAGAAACTTCTCGTTTTATCACCACGTGTAAGCTTGCACATGGCAGTTTTTCCTACTCTTTTTCAGTTGCAAAAGCAGGAGAATTTCCCTGGGATTTCCACGTGAGGGGTTGATTTAAGCTCTGTCGATAAGTGCGTTCGTGGTGGCACCTTTAGTACTAACAATATCATAGGAAGGTTTTGGGAGAAGCCTTTACTCAAACAGCATGCAGGGAATTATTCAACAAGCCGACAGGCGTGAGTAGCGGACAGGGTGTCTACTCACGAGTAAGCTGAGCGGGGTCTAGTCAAGAGTAAGCCACCCGTGGGCTGCTCTGTAATAAGCTGAGCGGGGTCTACTCGTGAGTACGGCTGCCAGGGTCTACTCACGAGTAAACCAATTCGCATTTGTGGCAGCTGGGGTCTACTCGTGAGTCGCTGAGGGGGTTGGTCTACCCGTCTACTCTAACCTTTTAAAGGTATTTCTTACATCCATGTTTTTTGCATCCGCGTAAACACAACTGTCCGTAAACACAAAACACAAAGCCCAAAATGATCTGGGGTGCTTTTTAAACTGTTCCTGCCACTACTGGTAACTAAAATCTGAGGGGGCCGACGACTGAAGAGGTGTGTGGCATTTGAATGAAGTTACCCCCATCTTCTTCTTTACATTTTACAAGCTTATCCAAGCCGATTTTCAAGTGCAGCAAAGGGGGCTTTTCTCTCTGGTGCAACATGCCTCATCTGTTCAGAAACTTCTCGTTTTATCACCACGTGTAAGCTTGCACATGGCAGTTTTTCCTACTCTTTTTCAGTTGCAAAAGCAGGAGAATTTCCCTGGGATTTCCACGTGAGGGGTTGATTTAAGCTCTGTCGATAAGTGCGTTCGTGGTGGCACCTTTAGTACTAACAATATCATAGGAAGGTTTTGGGAGAAGCCTTTGCTCAAACAGCATGGAGGGGATTATTCAACAAACCGACAGGCGTGAGTAGCGGACAGGGTGTCTACTCACGAGTACGCTGAGCGGGGTCTACTCAAGAGTAAGCCACCCTTGGGCTCCTCAGGAATGAGCTGAGCGGGGTCTACTCGTGAGTAAGGCTGCCAGGGTCTACTCACGAGTAAACCAATTCGCATGTGTGGCAGCTGGGGTCTACTCGTGAGTCGCTGAGGGGGTTGGTCTACCCGTCTACTCCAACCTTTTAAAGGTATTTCTTAGATCCATTTTTTTTGCATCCGCGTAAA